>NC_134898.1:23624389-23706889 GCF_041734735.1 Babylonia areolata
CAGCCGATACAGTGAAATAAATTTATATAGATCTGTCAGTTGATCAAAGTATAATGTGTGTATTTTACACACTGAAGTGACTCGATTTAGAACATATTACCACTGCCACAACTTGTATCCAGTATATAGTTTGACGTAAAAGTGAATTAAACACTTATATTAAGAATACTACTGATAAGAAGAATATAAAAAGGGAGAAAACAGATAAGTCTCCTCAAAGTTCAGTGAAAAATCATTACTCCAATTCCATGTTCACCAAATCAAATTTGTAAACATCTTCACTGTTCAAAACAAGCCATCATGGGAAAAGAAAAGACAGCAGGAGAAAAGGATGGATTTCTCCAAAATGGAACACAGACTGAAGCAGAAAGACAACAAGAAAAAGTGGGCTTTGTTCAGCCAGAGGGAGGCTGGGGGTGGGTGGTTTGCTTCACATCCATGTGCAGCAATGGCACTGTGTTTGGCAGCATCAACACTTTTGGCATTCTCTTTGTGGCCATGCTGGATCAGTTTGGTGGGGATGACATTGGATTCAAGATATGTAAGTAAATTATCAGTAAGATGCAACAATATATTGAGATGTGTGTGTGTGTGTGTGTGTGTGTGTGTGTGTGTGTGTGTACTCATATATATATGTGCATGAATATATAGTGCGTGTATGTTGTGTGTAATTGTGCGTATGTGTGCACAAGCTCACAAAATAACAAATGACTGTGTATGTGATTGTCTTCATTTTAAAGAAAAGAGTGTGATGTGTACAGTGCTACACTTTGCTGGTTTATTTCATTAAACATGTGTATAGCCAGGCATAGAAGGTACTAACTTGTCTAAAGAGGAATGGAGAAAACTATCAACTGAGTAGGGATGGGATCTGGTCAAACCATTTGAGGGTGAATTTATTATTCTGTTCTGAGACACATGGACCATTTGGTCACTGTACAGTGAAGCAATGGTCAGTTAAAGAAATGGTGGGGATGCGTGAGTGTGCATGTTGAATTTTTTGTTTCGGTCAACACACAACACAGAATTCATTGTGGCACAAGTACACACATACTTATGCACACTCACAAACACACACGCAGTCACACTTACATATTCAGCATCACAATCATCAAGTTATTGTAAGGTGAACCGATTTCAGTTATGAATGATGCATCTTAACCATAATAACCATTGCAATGGAAAATAAACGATGCAAAAGCATCAGTAAAATGAAACAACAGAGCTCCATCTAAAATTCATAACTGTAAACTGATATAATGTTGCAAGTCATTCAGTGGTGCATATGAGAACAGACACTGAAAAAAATGAATATAGTGTATGCTGAGAAGTGACCGTTGATTCGTTTGATAGAAAGTTAACAAGAAGGAGTTGAGTCTGTTTAGCTGCTGGAAGAATTTCATAGTGAAGTACACAGCACTTGTAAAGGTGCATGTAGCTGTTTCAACATTATTTTTGTTTCTTTCTTTTTTGTTTTTTTCTTTTTTTCTTTTTCTTCCCTCCTTGGAATATTTTCAACAAGTATAAATTTTTGTGCCTTTCACAAGATCCTGAGTGTGTGCATGTGACTGATCAGAAAGGTATAATATTTGATAACTCAGTGGAAAAAATCAGGGTAAAATTCAGATGTATATATTGACAAATATACAAGAATTTTTTCCTTGATATGTTTATAAGATTCAAACTATATACTGATATAATGATTTTTAATGCTGATATTCCTGAGAGATAAGATATTTGCTACGTTGATCAGCATGTTCATTTGTTCTTGTATGCACATGAGTGTATTTGTGTATACTGTATTTACATCTTAGTGTTCTCATTTCGTTAGAACGATTCAAGCTAGATCATTACCTTTAAAGTTCAGATGGAGTTTGCATTATTAGCAAACATATTTGATTTGATACAGTTAAATGCTTCTTGCTATTGAAAATAATTCAGAGAGTACCCCACACAAACACACACACACACACACACACACACACACACACACACACACATACATACATACATACATATATATAGTATACATACAATGTATACATGATACACATACACACAAAAATATATTGATAGAAAAAAGGTAGAATTACATACATATTACACACATGTGTGTGTGTGTGTGTGTGTGTGTGTGTGTGTGTGTGTGTTTGTGTGAAATGACACATAAAGAGAAAGTTAAAGCAAAAAGAAAAGAAAGAACTTAGGAAAACAACACTGAGATTAAGTGAGAACACGCTTCAAAAGACCTAAGGTGTCATCTTCTTTAAATACCACAATGGCACTGACCCTCTTGATTTCTCTCTTTTTAAAATCATTTGATAAAAAGTAGCAGTGGGCAGGGATGGGTGGTGGTGAGGAGAATAAAGAAAGAAAACTAGCTGATGAGTCTTAATTGATTCACTGATTTTTCCACTATGTTTGATCCCCCCCCCCCCCGCCCCCCACCCTCTCCCCACACACACACACACCCCCCCTCTCAAGACATTACTAAGCGTCTTTGGTTATACTGTTGGTCTGGCATCTGTTGAGCAGTGGAGGTGTAGAGTATGATTTGTCTGAATGCAGTGACGACCCTTGAGTAACTGAACTGAAGTGAACTTACTGTCATGAGAGGAAAAGAATTGTTCACAACTGCCTTCAATCTTTGTAGTTGCATTTTTTGTGAAGAGAGAGACAGAGAGAGAGGGGATGAGAGAGAGTGTGTGTGTGCGCGTGGTGTGTGTGTGTGTGTGTGTGTGTGGGTAGATGTGCAATGCGGTTTGGCTGACTGAAATGGAGAGGCACGTAAATTTCAGTAATCTGTATATTTGTATATAGCTATTTCCATTTGGTGCCATTTAATTTATCTTTTTATTTTCTATTCATTTTATTTGTTTGTTGTTTTCTTCTTATGTTGGACATGTGCTGCTGCCAAAAAGAAAATCTCTGTACCAAAGTATAGACAACAAAGTTTGTGTATTGTATATTGTATTGTATTGTGGATATATGTTATGCTTCAAAACAAATCAGACATTAAAAACCCTATAAAGTGTGAGATAACAATACGTGATTAGTTGGTTCATATTTTGTGTTTAACCCACTTTCAGGGACATTTTCATTTGTGACTCATTCCAGCATGAGCAAGAATGTTGAACTTTGAAACAAGTCACTTTGACCACCTGACATGATTATGTCATATGGGCTTGTCAGCAGTGTAACAGGCTGTTGCCTATTCAAATATGTATAGTATACTATGTATACATACTACATAGTGTCTGCTTTTAGGATTAAATGTAGTCTCTGAATCAGTATTATCAGTAATAATATAGATTTGCATTAATTATAATCAGTGTAGCATGACTGAACTGATTGATTGATTAATTGGTGTGTATATCTGTGTGTGTTAGAGAGAGAGGGAGAGTCTGTGTGTATGTGTCCAAACAGGGACATTTTCATCGGCGACTCATTCCTTCATGAGCAAGAATGTTGAACTTTGAAGCAAATCACTGACCATTTTACGTAATTGTATCATGGGCTTGTCAGCAATGTAATAGGCTGTTACCTATTCAAATGTGTATCATGTACATGTATACTGCACAGCTTCTGCTTTTAGGATTTAATCTAAGTCTTTGTCAGTCTGTGTCAGTGTTATTATGATGTAGTGTAGATTTGCATTGATTATAATCAGTGTGACGTGACTCAACAGATTGATTGATTGGTGTGTCTGTCTGTTCATGTCTGTGTGTTTCAGTGTGTTGGGGGGGGGGGGGGGGGGTATGCACGGACTGATTCCAGAGCAGCTTGAAACAATGAATACACTACTTTAACAGAATTTTTTTTTTTTAAAGTTTTACAGAGTTGCATTCTAACAGTGACACATATGATGACCACAAACACTTTTGACTGCTTTCATTGAATCAGAACACACAGTACTGATACTGACAGCAAGAGTTGTAAACCTCTGAACTGCCTGTCAAACTCTGACCTGTCTATCTGTGGACCTGCCCAAGCACTGATCTGGCTTGGTGATTGTGTAGTAGGACTGTATCTGTGACAGCCAAGAACATCAGACTCAGCACTGTTAAATTATCAGATAACGGGATGGTCAGGATTTCTCACACAGGTGTTCAAACTTTGAATAAGATTACACCTGCCTGCACATTTTGGTCAGCTAACTTTCATGGAGATATTCACTCAGTCTGGCCCTGCCCAGAAAAAAAAAATGATGTCAGTGTTCCCCCAAGTTGGTTGCTTTACTAGGTCTGATAAGGAGATGAGACCTGAAGTAGAAGACTCATTCTATTGCATTGTACTGTACTGTACTGTACTGTACTGTACTGTACTGTACTGTATTACTCTTTTGTCACAACAGATTTCTGTGTGTGAAATACGGGCTGCTCCCCTCTCCTCAGGGTGAGCATGTCACTATAGTGACAGCGCCACCCCCTTTTTTCTCAATGCTTGTGTATTTCTTTTTCCAATCAAATAGGATTTTCCTAGAGAACTTTGCCAGGGACAATCCTTTTGTTGCCATGAGTGCTAAGTACATGCTGCACAAGGAACCTCAGTTTATCATTTCATCCGAAGTGATAGTGTCCAGACCACCACTCAAGGTCTAATTGAGGGGACAATTTAGTGGCAAGTGTGGGAATCGAACCAGTATGCTTGTATTATCTCGCTTCCTAGGTAGCTGCGTTACCTCAAGGCCAGTGTTCCAGTAGTGTCTTGAATCCATCTGGGTGGTGAGTCTTTGTGAGTCTTGCTTATGTTTCATGAGCAGCTGTGGTGGATGCCAGGATACTGACATCTTGCATGACCTGTTGACCTTGCATGATTATCTCAGGGCCACACAGGTTCATGGGGAACCAGGCTTCTGCTTTTGGCAATACTTTCAACTGAAGCTGTCTGGTGTGTGTGAGAGAGAGAGAGAGAGAGAGAGAGAGACTAGAGAGTGTGTGTGTGTGTGTGTGTGTCAAGTGCATGGAAGATGTGGTTTTTATTACTGTGTGTGCTTGGTGTGTGTGTGTGTGTGGGTGTTCATTCTTTTGTTTAATGTCTATCCACAATTGTGATTTTAGATGCCTTAAATCATGACTGCTTTCCCTGTTCCTCTCTCCTCAATTAGCATGAAAAAGAATATAGACAAAATAAGATGAACTAACTATTCAGCCAGTAGAATTACAACAAAGAACCAATGGGGCTTCTAATTAAACTGAACTATTTCATACACAAGTTCATTGTCATATAAAATGTCTCTTATGGAAGCAGATGGAACTGCAAATTCTGTCTGTGTCTCTGTGTGTAACTTTCCATTCAGGCAGTGCCAAAATTCACATGGTGGTGCTGTGAAAGAGTTTATTTTGAAAAGAAAAAAGGTGAATGGCCTGCGTGTATGGCGACAGGCTAAGCAGATAGGGGAGAGTGCACTTAACAATAATAACGCTCTGAAGAATCACTTTCTGTTTGCCCATTCCTGCACTTATGAGTGTATTGCATGAACTTGATGAAGACATGCTCCCTCACATATTTTTTTCTTTCTTTCTTTTTTGAATTTTTTTTTTTTTATTAGGGGTATGAAGAAAAGACGCAAGGTGACCCGAGTATCAACAGTGTTCATGCATTCACTCTGCAATCAATTATCAAGGTCTCCAAAGCTGAGGCAGTTATTCTAACATTTGCATGGGAATAGACTTATAGAGAAATGATTTGTTAAAAAGCTGTGACGCCCATGTTCTGCTTCTTCTACTTTGTTCATGGGCTGCAACTCCCAGGTTCACTCATATGTGCATGACTGGGCTTTTATGTGCATGACTGTTGTTGTTTTTTTTACATCACCATTTAGGCAGCCATACTCCTTTTTGGGGGGTTTGCATGCTGGGTATATTGTTGTTTCCATAACCCACCAAACGCAGACATGGATAACAGGATCTTTAACATGCATGTTTTGATCTTCTGCTTGCGTATATGTATAACACGAAAAGGGTTCAGGCACAAGCAGGTCAGCAGATATGTTGACCTGGGAGATTGGAAAAAATCTCCAGCCTTTACCCACCAGGCGTCGTTATCGAGATTCTAACCCGGGACCCACAGATTGAAAGTCCTACGCTTAAACCATTCGGCTATTGCACCCATTGTGACACCCATCTGTTATTTATAACCTCTCCTGATGTTACTCACCAAATGTGGGTTACATTGCACAGAAGCGAACAGCTTGGCTGGTGGTTTTTTGTTTTGTTTTGTTTTTTCACAGGGACACCACAAATACTGAAATGTATATCTCCAGTCCAGTACATGAAACATTGTCACTGGTAGTACAGTGTTGCATAAAAGGTTAAATAATAACAGAGCAGCATTTTTTTATGCAGAAGTATCCTTGTCAGTGACCCACTGGTAGGTTTGACACTGTACTAGGTAATACTGCACCAGACACCACTGCAGTGTCTGACTGCTTCGCACTGCATTGAAGTGCCTTGTCAGTGATATCATGACTGGCATGCTGACACTACATTGGTGGAGTGATGGCCTAGTCGTAACGCATCTGCCTAGGAAGCTAGAGAAAATGAGTGCACAGGATCAAAACCCACACTAAGCAGTCATCTTCTCCCCCCCTCCACTAGACCTTCAGAGCTGGGTCTTGATGCTAGTCATTTGGATTAGACAAGAAACCAAGGTCCCAAGTTTAGATTGCACTTAGCTTTAGCACATGTAAAATAACATATGGCAACAAAAGGGTGGTCTCTGGCAAAGTTCCATAGAAAAATCCATTTTGATAGGGAAACAAATACACTTGTAGAGTTGTAGGCAGAAAAAATATTTTTTGGCTGGCACAGCACTGTTTCAAAATATTCAGTCTGAATTTCACACAGAGAAATCTGTTGTGACAAAAGAACAATACAATATAATACAACACAATACAATACAATACAATACAATACAATACAATACAATACTGTGCAATGCAATACAATACTGTGCAGTATAATGCAATACAGCACTGCAGGGGACTGGTTTGCACTGCTACAAAGTATCCCTGCCAGTGACCTTATGAACTGTGCCTTTGGCTCTGCAAAACACAGGGCAGCAGTTGATTGCTTGACACTGTCATGGAGTGTCACTGAGAGTCACCATCTCCAAGGGTTAAATTTCCCACCAGTGAATCTGCACAGCACGGCATCATGTTGTTACACTCTGCACGGAGGTCACTGACTTCATGACTGACACTTCACAACACTGCAGTTTTGTAGAGAACACTGTGATGAAGCTGACCTTTTGAACTGTGTGTCAGACACTACACACTGGACACTATTTCACACTGTTGTATCATTGTCACTGACCTCAGAAATGGTGAAACTGATACTGACACTAAAAGTTAAACATTAAAGTAAAATGACACTGTACTGGACAAAACATCACAGTAAACTCCTGTGCACTGCCACAAAGAATTATCGTCGCTGACCTAATTACCAATGGTATGAAATTGGCACTACTGGAGGACGGGCACAATAGCCGAGTGGTTAAAGCGTTGGACTGTCAATCTGAGGGTCCCGGGTTCGAATCACGGTGACGGCACCTGGTGGGCAAAGGGTGGAGATTTTTACAATCTCCCAGGTCAACATATGTGCAGACCTGCTAGTGCCTGAACCCCCTTCACGTGTATATCCAAGCAGAAGATCAAATACGCACGTTAAAGATCCTGTAATCCATGTCAGCGTTCGGTGGGTTATGGAAACAAGAACATACCCAGCATGCACACCCTCGAAAACGGAGTATGGCTGCCTACATGGCGGGGTAAAAATGGTCATACACGTAAAAGCCCACTTGTGTGCATACGAGTGAACGCAGAAGAAGAAGAGGAGGAGGCACTACTGGAGAAAACACAAAAGCTATCTGTTTTGCACTGTGACAGTATGATCATTGCTGACCTTATCTAATCCCCATAGGGATGCCAGGGGTCTTTCAGTATAAATAGCATCCCTGCCTTCTGGAAATTCTGTGCTAGAAATTTCCTCTTTTCTGTCACTCTCTTTGTTTCTACCTTTTTTTGTTCTTCACTGTTGTCTTCTTTTTCTGCCTTCCCAGTCCATTACCCTTTCTTTTTTCAAGCAAGTCTTGAAACTTTTTTTCTCTTTTCCTCTGTCTATGGTGTACTATATGTGCTGTTTTGCTCTAGTGATAAGGTAGTAAGATGTAAACACTGGGATGGGCACTAGCATCATGCTGTGCTATTTGCCTATATGGCCATTTTTATGTTTTTTGTTTGGCTTTGAAAAATTGTTTTTTTCTTTTAACAATTTTTTTGTAATCATGTGATGATAAATTAAGCGGAATGGCTGGCGTCCTCAACATGGCCTAGTCTTATTTGCCATAAGGAGCTATATGGTTGGGATACTGTGTCATGAATTGTGTTTTGTGGGTTTGTCTTAGTGTGTTTTTGTTGTTGTTGTAGATGTGACAGTTTTGTGCTGACACGGTTAAGCACTGGTATGGTTTGATAGTCCTGATATGGCCCTGTTCAGTCAGCTTCACTTAAACAACAAGAGTAAGAATAAGATTAAGACCTTATCTAATCACCAGTGGTATGAGACTGACACTACCAGAGAAAACACAAAAGCAGTCTGCTTTGCACTGCAACAGAGTATGATCATTGCTGACCTTATCACCACTGCTATGTTTCAGCCTGGGTGGGGTCAGTATGCACAGGCCTTACCTTTCTCTTCTGCATGGTGGCCAGCATCATGAGCGATCGATTTGGCATTCGCAAAGTGGCCTTCATCGGAGGGGCCCTTGCCTTCATAGGCATGCTGTCCAGCGCCTTTGTGGAGAACTTGATGCTCTACTACCTGACCTATGGAGTGCTGATGGGCACAGGGTTCGCCTTTGTTTACTCCCCATCATTGGTGATCCTGGGCCACTACTTCAAGAGAAGGATGGGTCTGGTGAATGGTCTGGTGACGTTTGGGAGCGCTGTCTTCACCATCACCTACGCCCTGGTGCTGCCCATCCTGCTGGAGAAGGTTGGGCTGAAGTACTCGCTGCTGTGCCTCAGTGGTCTAATCTTCATGCTGATGCCTTACTCCCTCACCTGGAAGCCACTGGTCAGGCGGGAATCGAACCTGGGGGCACTGATGATGTCCAAGGAGAGCGTGGTGGAGCACGTCAATGACTGCTGCCGCTGGACGCGGGAGTTCCTCAACGTCAGTATATGGCGTAACCGTGGTTACGTGATATGGGCCGTTGCCAACGGTGTCTCCCTCCTCGGCTACTTTGTTCCCTTCACGCATCTGGTGAGTATTGTATTGTTCTGTATTACTTTTTGTTGCATTGTATTGTATTGTGTTGCATTGTATTGTGTTGTATAGCTTTGTATTGCATTGCATTGTGTTACTTTTGTCGCAGTAGATTTCTCTGCATGAAATTTGGGATGCTCTCCCCCAAGGAGAACATGTCACTACAGTTTAGCAACACCTTTTTCTTTTCTCTTCTTTTTCCTTCTGTCTGCAAGTCTGTTTGTTTTACTGTTACTCTAAGATTGGGTTTTTCTACAGAATGGGGAAGGAATTCAGTGCTATTCTATGTTTTCTAGTCTTGATGGATATATTCAGGGAGAGAGAAAAAGAGAGAGACCAAAAATCAAGTGAAACAAAATTTTGTTTAACCAGGGAAATGAAATAATTACTGTGCCATTACCAGTTAACAATTGCCTATAGCAAGACTTCTTAACAAATTGATAAATCAGTTTTTCCACCCAGTCCTGGGGCATTAAAAAAATATATTTATAAAAGCACTGTAACAAAATATAATGAATAAACATTTTAAAGTTATTACCAAGAAAACATGGACCCAAGAGAAGCATCAAACTAAACGCAAAATCTGAAGGGAAAAAAATTTGATATGTTCATGGACCACTAGCAGGGACACGCACAGGCACGCACGCACGCGCGCGCGCGCGCGCACACACACACACACACACACACACACACACACACACATTTTCCACTTTCACCATATGCGCTTCAGACAGTAAGCTGATGAGAAAGGTGTGTTTATGAAGAATAGTTCAGAGACACTGACAGCTTCCAGTGAGGCGTGCAGTTGTATGACCCACCCTGTACACTATGTTCCTCATCTGTCACTGTTATGATCATGTCATCTGTCACTGTCATGGTAATGTCATCTGTCAGTTTTATGATCATGTCTTTTGTTCTCTGTTCCCAAATCGGTCATTGTGTCACAGTCAGCTTCAGATACCTGCCAAGTTTTTTTTTTTCTTTCTTTGTATTGCATTTATTTATTTTTTTGCTTTTACTTTAGTGTATACAACAGTCCATGTTAGATATCCCTCTACTGACATTCCTCATTGCTTAACTTTCTGACATAGTATGCAGTGTGATTTGGAGATCTGTGTCTTCATATGTCTGATACATCCTCATGTTTCTGAGCACTGAACTTAGCTCTTTTGTTTTTATATTGACAAAATAGTTCATTGTGTTGATCAAATCATTAAGTAAAGAAACACAGTAGCCAGCCAACCAGTGTGTGTGTGTGTCTGTGTCTGTGTGTGTGTACATAAATACATACATAGATACATACATACATACATGTATACATATACACACACACCCGCACACACCCATAGACACACACACCATCCCACCCACAGAGTATGTATGCAAATGATTTTGCATATTTAAAGTAAAAACAGATGAAGAATATGAAGTGTTATGAAATATACTGTTGGAGAATATGGTTAAGTTCATTTCATTAATTGACAATTTGAGCTCTGAACTTGTGTCACATGTGTTGTCCTCTGGCAGATTCCACACAAAGAAATCTATTGGAGTTGATAGGTACACAAAAAAAACCCAGAATGCTACAGAACACTTAAATCGCTCACTCTTTCAAGCTCTCACTGTCTCAGTGTAAGTTACAAGGGCAAAGAGAAGCAGTCTTGATGGATAATTAGTCTGTTGCGTTCAGTTTCTCCAGGTAGTTTTCATCAGCACTATTAGAAAGTGACAAAACATCTTATCAGAGATGCTTCCTATGCTGCCAGGTTCAACACACCAAAGATAACTTCCCAGACTCAAACGGAAACCTGCTGCCCATGTTCATCAGCATCTCCTCAGGGGTGTCACGCATTCTCTTCGGGCTGCTGGCCGACTTTCAGTGCGTGAGCCGCATCCACATGCAGCAGGCCGCATTCTTCCTGCTGGGCGTCACTACGCTGTGCATCCCCTTCGCTGAGAGCTTCACCTCCCTCATTATCATCTGCCTGGTGATGGGGCTGTGCGACGGACTGTTCATCTGTCTGCTGGGGCCCATCGCCTTTGACCTGGTGGGCGAGAGGGGGGCATCCCAGGCCATTGGCTTCCTCTTTGGCATCTTCTCGGTGCCCATGACGCTGGGGCCCCCTTTGGCAGGTAGGATTTGAACAGTGTCCTTCCTCTGCTTTGTTTGTTGTTTGGTGTGAGTTTTATTATCATTATTATTATCATTATCATCTTTTTTTTAATAGGAATTTGTTACTGTGTAGAATGTGGATGTGCAGAGCACTTCTGAGTAATTTTTTTGTTTTTTGAGATTTGAAAAATATTTGAAAGTTTTTTGTTTTGTTTTTAAAAAAATAGAAAATGGTATTGTTTGTTTGACTGATAATGGTGTTATTTGTTTGATTGATTGATAGTGTGAACAAATTACCCTTTTCTGCTCAGTCCTAACATATTTCTCAGTGTGAGAAATTGGACTGCTCTCCCTGATGCCATAACCTGGAACTTCACCAAGAACAGTTCTCTTGATGCTTTTAATGTTTTATGTAATTTGTATGTGCAGAGTACATGGTGCACATGGGACCTTGGTATTGTCATGTGATCTGAAAGGCTGTCACCCAAATCAATACTCTAGGTCGTTTGAAAGGAAGGAAGAGAAATTCTGGCACATATGTGATTAGAACCTGGAATGTTTGCTTTCTAGTCAGTCATTGCATTCACTGTGCAATCACACTATTAGATATTAGAATGAAGACAAAGGTTTGATGTGCAGACCTCATCGCATCTTTCATATTTTGTTATTTGAGATTTTTTATGGCTTTTTTTGTTGTTGTAGCTTTATTTAGCTTGGTATTAGTGATTAAACCGATTCATAACAATGGTTGCATAAACAAAAATCAAGTCAGTGGCTTTATGATGTGTAACACCACCTTCCTACTCATGCCCCAACCCACCCCCAAAAAGTTCACAATTTGTGTAGAATAATGTTTTGGCCCTAGCTGATTCCCTGATAAGGGATGTAGGGAAGTAGTCAGTTTCTACAATTTTTACACTGACCTGATGTGCAAAAAGAAAAAAAAGAAAAAAAATAATACTGATGTATCATCACATTACTCTATTTAATTCACCACCAACTTAAAGAAAAAGATTTTCCTGCCACTACAAGACTGTTTTCTTTTCTTTTTTTGCAGGTCTGATTTACGACCATCTACATTCGTACAGGGTAGCGTTTCATGCAGCAGGGGCTCCCCCCATCATCGGTGCTCTTCTGTTGTTTCTGATCCCACGGCATAAAGAGGTAAGGGCCACATTCTCAGTAGTGGATTTATCTGACAGTATAAACATTTTGTTGACCATAAGCATGATGATATGGATAGCACCTATCCTCGGTCAGAGACCAAGCTGTAAGCGTTTTACAAACGCGGGGTCATATGCACAACAGGCTGCCTATCTGGGCAGAGCCGACTGATGGCTGCCATTTGGCACTCATCATTTGTTTCCTGTGTCATTCAGTCAGATTTCAGGCATGCACACATACACACTCAAACAGACATGTAACATTTTACGTGTATGACCATTTTGTTCATTTACCCTGTCATGTAGGCAGCCATACAACAGTTTCTGGTTTGCGCATGCAGGGTATGTTCTTGTTTCCATAACCCACCGAACGCTGACATGGATTACAGGATCTTTAACATGCATATTTGATCTTCTGCATGCGTATACATATGGTGGGGGTTCAGGCACTAGCAGGACTGCACATATGTTGACCTGGGAGATAGGAAAAATCTCCACCCTTTACCCACCAGGCACCGTCACCTAGATTCAAACCTGGGACCCTCAGATTCAACTCGGCTGTTGTGCGCACTCAGTGGGTTGCCCTAAAGTTTCTCTTGCACTGGTCTTAGTATATGCTTAGCTAAGGTAACAAATTGCTGTCAAGTAAACATGGATTTGCAAAACACATTGTCTTCGGATTGAATGCCATGTACCGTGTTTGTTGACAGATATATATGTGTGTTTATATTCAAATTACACATACTGGACTTGCTCCCCACCCAACTGAGTGACTGTTTTCATCGGGAGGCATAGGAAGTGGTGTCCTGCGTATGATGAATCAGAAGTCACCATACCAGTTAACACCTTGGAGGTGACTCAACAGAAGTGCAGGTTCTCCTCTGCTGTGTGGCATTATTGACATGGCAACCCAACATTGACATCTACCTGTCGATTATATTGACATGGCAACCTAACATTGACAGCTCCTTGTGGACACTTTTGACATGGCAACCCAACATTGACATCTACCTGTGGATTATACTGACATGACAACCTAACATTGACAGCTCCTTGTGGACACAACTGACATGGCAACCCAACATTGACATCTACCGGTGGATTATATTGACATGGCAACCTAACATTGACAGCTCCTTGTGGACATTATTGACATGGCAACCCAACATTGACATCTCCCAGAGAGTGTGGACTGTAATGACATGGCAGCCTAACATTGACGTCTCCCTGTGGTATGTATTGACATGGCAGCCTAGCATTGACATCTCCCTGTGGTCTTTAGTGACATGGCAACCCAACACTGAAATCTCCTATGGACTTTGTTGACATGGCAACCATACATCAACGTATCCCTGTGAACTGTGTTGGCACGGCAAACTAACATTGACATCTCCCGGTGGACACTGTTGGCGTGGCAGCCCAACATTGACAGCTACCTGTGGACTGTATTGACATGGCAACTTAACATTGAAAGTTCCCTGTGGACGCTGTTGACATGGCAACCCTACATTGACATCTCCCTGGGGACTGTATTGACATGGCAACCTAACATTGACAGTTCCCTGTGGACTGCATTGACATGGCAACCTAACATTGACATCTCCCTGTGGACTGTATTGACATGGCAATCTAACATTGACATTTCCCTGTGGACTGTGTTGACATGGCAACCTAACATTGACATGGCAACCTAACATTGACATCTCCCTGTGGACTGTATTGACATGGCAGCCTAACATTGACAGCTCCTTGTGGACACTATTGACATGGCAACCCAACATTGACATCTGCCTGTGGATTATATTGACATGGCAGACTAACATTGACAACACCCTCTGGGCTGTGTTGACATGGCCAACTGTCCTAAAATGCTCTTGGCACAGAGAGTGGGGATGTCACTTGAGCAAGACGCTCTCCAGTGTAAATCAAATTCTGGACCATATTGTCAAGGCAGCAGCTGCCTCATCTGCTGTCCTGATGGTGTTACCAGACATGACTGACTGTCGTTCACAGGATGGGGATTGTGACGTTCAACAACTTCTTGTCGTTTCAGCGTCACCCAGCTGTGAGCGAAGTGGAGGAGTTTGTGGCTGTGTCCTGTCCAGACATCTACAACAGTCGTGTTCTGTCCAGCAGCGGTGAGATTTTTCCTAATTTGTTGTTGTTTCCTTTTGTGTGTGTTCGGGGGTGGACAGGGAGGGTGCTGGAGGGAGGTTGGGGATGGGAGTGAGGGGGAAAGAAAGATGAGGGTGAGTGTGATATTACTTGTGGTTGTATTTATTGTTGTGTGTGTGATTGTGTGAGTGATTATCTTTTATATGAGCTCTCAAATTGGGGTTTTTTGTTGTTGTTTTTTTAATGAATGTGAACTGCATAGAGCTGTGAACCTTATTGGAGGAGTGGGTTGTAGAAATGTTTCATTATTGTTGTCATTGATATTGTTATTATTATTATTATTATTATTATTATTATTATCATATGCTGTCCCACCCTCTCGTCTCCTCAGATATTTTGTTGACAGGTTGTGTAATAGGCTTCATGTGTGTTTTTTTTCTTGTTTGTTTGTTTACGCATAAAAATAATGATAGATTAATTTTCATAATTCATTGCACTGATTGTTGTTTTTTTCCCAGAGTAAATAAAGATAAACATTTTAAGGGACACATAAATATTTCAAAATAGATAAACATAGAAATAGATAAGTTGTTGTAAGTTATGTAAAATAAACTTTTTTCTTTTTTTTTTTTTTTTGAGGGAGGTGGTCAATAGTGAATCAAAAGTGAAATAGCTAAATGAATAAATGAACCAGACTCAGGGTATGTAGCAGTACCAGAAACCAAAACTCATACAACATTCTCTCAAAGAGTAGATGAAGACTTTGTTGTAGGAGCCCAGCCGGTTAAGTCGCCCCCTCCAGACAAGCATTTAGTTGATCATAAGCAGCTTGAAGGGGAAAATATACACAGAAAGTTGTATGGAGGGTGATAAAAGAAGGGATGCTGATAATGTAAGCTGTACTCTCTGTCTTTGTCTTGGTCTCTGTCCTTGTTTAGTGATTATCAGTGTCACTGTCGAGTACTGTCATCAGTGTGTTATAGATTTGTCATGACAACACACATATTCACTTCCACAAATACTCATACATGTATGCATGCAAACAGACATACATACGCTCACACAGAAACATACGCACACATACACACACTCACAAACACACACACACTGACGCTCACACACACACACACAACACACACGCATGCATGTGCACACACACACACACACACACACTATCTACAAAGCACTTAATTTGAGAAAAAAATGCCTGATTGATATATAAATCAACACATGTTGCATGCACAACATTTTATTGTGACTCCTGTTGTTATGGGCCAGAGGCCTAAAAACTGAAATTTTTTAAAAATTTTTACTTTACACACACACACACATACACACACACACACACACAAATGACCTTGTCTGATCCTACTGCAATCTGTGTTCACGTTGTCTCCAGGTCACAGGTTACTTGATAATATGATAAAGACAACACCTGCACTCTGTCACACAGCATTGGTGTCATTGCCAGTGAAATCTGGTGTAGCAATTCAAGTTTGCAAACTGCACAGTTGACACAACAATTCAGACTGCTTCAAATCAAGTCTTCGTAGTTAAACATTCAGCTGAAGAAAACATTACTAGTGGAATCTGACGTAGCAATTCAAGATTGTAAGCTGCATAATTAACAAAACAATTGAGACTGTCAAGTCTCTGCTGTTGAACATTCAGCTGAAGAAAACAGAAATGCATATGTATGGCTTCACCAGCTCATTTTTTCCTGATGAAGGTGCCCCTTGAACTTTGTACCCATTTAGACATGTTGCTGTATGCGCACCTGTGTAATCTGTGTCCCGATAGACACCAAGTAATGTGAGACGTTGGCGAACTTGACCTATTCTTTTGCAATCTCAACGTACTTGCGGAGGAAAGCTGGTGTGTTTTTTTTTTGTGTATGTGTGTTTTTTCTGTACGGTGAGTTCATTCTTTATGACTCGCTTTGTCTCTGTGTGTGTATGTGTGTAGTTTTAAACAGTGTACCAGATATAATGTCAGAGACCTGTATAGAATAACTGTCTGAAACTTTAGCAATTGTAACCTTAACCAGATATAATGTGGGTGTATTGAATTAGTAATTGTGTGACATTTTACAAGTGCACCAGATGTAATACTGGGGTATTGAATTAACAACTATTTAGTTTAATTACACATACTTAACCGTGACCCAACTAGTGCAGACTCCGGCAGGGGTCTGACATTCCTGTCCTGTGCAAATTACTATCTGCCTATGCGGAGAAAACAAAAGTAACTACGGCCGATAACCTCCCAGAAGTAGGTACCTCCCCTTTGTCCCACTGGCTAGCGCCCTCTTTTTCCGGCAGCCATCATGACTCCTGTTCCTGTCTGTCTGTCAATTCTCTGGCGTTCTTGTTTTTTGTCAAATTGTCTCCAACCAGGTCACATAATTATGTACCTCGATTGGGTGATCACGCTAAAATTTAGGTGTGATCGCAATCGATACGCTGACACTCTGGGCCCTCTTCTCCTGGCCCTCTCAACAACGCCAACCCACCACTCCTCCACTCCTCCACAGTTGCACCAATGGAATGTGCCACAATCCCTTTGGGGAAACAACACCAAAATAAAAAAGATTAAAAAAAAAAATAAATAAAAAATTGCTTTGGATCCGCACGCTAGACTGGGCCCTATGTGCGATGCGTCCGTGGTTGCGGCCGTGACATCGGATCACACGACCCCCCACGTGGCATGCCTCGACCGTCTCGGATCCAATGGCGACCGAGGCACGTAGGGATGCCCTCCCCAGGTGTAGAGAGGAAGGTGGGCCACTAGGGGACACGCTCGCCCATACGCGTGCACCCCCCTCCTTGTCTGGAGCGCATTTGCGTCATTCTGTTCACAATGCCCAGATCTCTCTGTGTCTACATACTGGCACTTTATCCATTTGCGTATATACATCTCATTATATATAGGTGCATACACAGATTCCTTTCCATTATGGATTATGCACACTTACCCATTCACTTGGGTATATCTGTGCATGCTACACGTATGCTTATACAGCCGCTTACTTCTCGTGACTCGATCTCTTGTCATGTCATTGGCATATTCCTGACATCATCACTTGAGTTGATGGAAGTTTATAATCCCTTTGCACATATATGTATTCAATTTCATATATTCATCCCTACCTTGCTTTCGGAGGATGACTGCACTCACAGACAAAACTGCCTCATTCACACCTGAATGTATGCTCCTTCACATTTCAGTAGTGGCATGTCCTTAGGGACCCACACACATTCCCTTCCCACCCACAGGGCTAGGGATGCCCTCTCTTGGTGCATGGAGGGACAAGGCAACCCAACTCATTTGCCTACAACAATCACCCACAGGTCTAGAGATGCCCTAACCTGGTTCAAGGAGGGATGAGGCAGTCCAACTTAGAGGTGCCACACCGGACACATGCCCTTCATTCCTTCCAAGTTTGTAAGGCATCCCTTCTTCCCCCCCTTGCCTACAACAACCCTTGGTTTGCACCACTGTGGTTGTGACAATAGTTCCACACGGGCCCTACATCCTAGCCAGCCCTCCCATGAAGGGGTGTCTATCTTTGCCTTCCAAGTTTTAGCAGGCCCAAAAACTGCCCACTGGGCAGGAGACAATCACCCTAAGTCCATCTCTTCCACTCCTCACTAGTAGCAGAAAGCCTGGGTAATAATGGTTTTCCTCGACACTCGGGAGAAAGGCGTATTGACGAGGACGGATGCGTCTCACAAAGCACAACGAACCGTTCATTACCCACAGGTGTGTACCTTTCTGCCCACTCATACCGACACGGCAGATGCTGCATTCAAGCACATTAGTTCACCCCATCACCTTGCTTGAACAGAGATTCAGCATCGACGTCTCAAACAATTGGCGTTGGAAAGCACTTTCTGCACTTGGTCTTCCCTGCCTGATCCTTTCAGCTTCAACACACAACCACTGCTGTGGTTACAGATGGGCATTCCTTCTCAAGCACTGTCTTTCCAATGAGACACTTCCAGGGGTTTCTAGCCTAGGCAGGCTATCCCATCATGGAGCCCCAGCCTTCAGTCAAGGGCCTGTCAGAGGATGACTTTGTTGTCACTTTGGAAGCAAGCACCATGTCTTTCAGACACATGGTTGCACCACTAAGTGAGACCACTAAGTCCCAGTGCAATTTGACTTCTAGTCTGAGAGACATAGTCCTTCATGAAAGACTAAGCTGCAAATGATTTCCCTTCAAAATTCAGAAACCGCTGATAATACAGCTCTCACTTTACTGTTGGCCATACTGAAAACGTATGTCAGATCAGTGATTTGATGTAAATGGCCAGTACAACACATCTAGAGCCACTTTCCTCCCTGCCCCTGCCCTGCTCCATCCCAGACTTAGTGCGCACCACACACAGCCAGAGGCCTGTCATGGATCCGGTCCCCTTTCTCACTAAAGAACCTTCAGTGAAAATTTCCCCCATGGAAACCCTCTTTCATTAGGAATTCCACCACAGAATGAGACTCAGTGACCTGCGGGCACATGAAGTGCACTCCCACAGCCTGATCCAACCCAGCCATTGACTGCCGACAACGTTCTGCAGGTTGCTCCAACATGCGACCAAGCCTTCTGTATGCCCCTTCGTGATGGTACCTACCTGGGCAATTAGACAGCCCTGTCCCAGAGACAACAGGGACCTCAAGTCTCTTGTTGCCAAATGTCTGCCCTTCTATGCATAGTCAACATGCCAGTGCTGTCTTTTTTTGGCAACGACAGAAAAGTGGCGGGGGGAGCACCTATTGCTTGTCAGCTCGCATGGAGGAGCTCTACAGATCTGGCTGTCACGCCTAAGGCAAGCCCAACATGGTGGCCTACCTCTGTCTCATGCCACAGTTTCCTTCAAACACATATATCACTTCCACTATCGGCCCACAACCGATGTGGAATCATCAGATCAAACCACATGTGCACCTCCTTGCATTGACGCTCAACCACGCTCAAGTGAGACAGCCCTATAGGGTACGTGTTTCCTTCCCTTCTTTTGAGTCGAAGGGTTCTCATTAAAGTGTGGATTCAACACACCAACCCGATTTTCTTTGCGCTACATTTATCAGCACAGCTGTGGTCCACAGACCTCTCCCACAATACAGCTGCGGACCTCAGTCTTCTTTGCCCACACCAATATCATTAGGTGACACAGTACACTCTACTTTCATCGAATTCTACTTGAGGGACGTCTATCGCTTTAGGGATGATGGCTCAAGAGGCTTTGCCTCTGCAGTGGCAAGACATCATGGATGCTGCCTACTGGAAAAAACCCTGTCACCTTCATCGACTTCTGCCTGAGAGACGTCTCACGCCTGTGGGATGATGGCTCAAGAGGCATCGCTTCTGTGGTAGTTGCACAACAGGCCATCACAGCACACAGACAGTAGAACAGGCGAGCCCTCCACCTTGTCGCGCTATTCTGCACTAGTTGGGTCACAGTTAAGTATGTGTAATTAAAAGGAAATTTTCTATCTAAAATTAAGTTTAAATAACTTCTTACCATGACCCAAATTTAAGACCCTCCCGTCCTCCCCGCTTCCTGTTCTCCCTGCTTGCTGCGCTGGTGATGGCATATTGCCGTCAAAAGAGGGCGCTAGCCAGCGGGACAAAGGGGACGTTACCTACTTCCAGGAGGTTATCAGCCGTAGTTACTTTCGTTTTCTCCGCATGGGCAGATAGTAGTTTGCACAGGACAGGAATGTCAGACCCCTGCCGGAGTCTGCACTAGTTGAGTCATGGTAAGTATGTTATTTAAACGTAATTTTAGATAGAAAATTTCCTTTTTGAACAAGTGTACCAGATATAATGCAGGGGTATGAAATTAGTGACTGTAGTTTTGAACAAGTTTTAAACCAGATATAATGCAGGTGTATTAAAGTGAAAATGTAGTGTTTAGCAAATGTGCCATATATAATGTGCTGGTATTTAATTAGGGACATTGTAGTTTTTAATAAGTGCACCAGTATAATGTGGGGGGTATTAAATTTGTTACTGTGTAGTTTTTAACAAATGTACCAGATATAATATCCAGGTTCTTAATTAGTGACTGTACTTTTTAACAAGTGTACCAGATATAATGCGGTTTTAAATTAGCGACAATGTATTTTTTAACAAGTTTACCAGATATAATGTGGGGGTATCAGATTAGTGAGTGTGCAGTTTTTAGCAAGAATAGCCAAAGGGATTGCAACAACAGGATAGATTACTAAATGCAATGACTGCACATGATAGATCATTAGATACAGTGACTGCACATATTAGATCATTGGATGTAGTGGATGCGTATGTTAGATTATTTGATGCAGTGACTGCATATTAGATGCACTGTCATGCAGTGACTCCACAGGATAGATCATAAGATGCAGTGAATAACTGCATATCTTTTTTGTCTTTGTGTGGAAATGTAACAGCATGTGTATATGATGTATATGTATATTTATATATGAGTTGCATGTGTGTTTAGGAGTTGGGGAGGTGGAGGGGGTGCATACCTGATGTGCGATGTTCAATTGAAAGGCTGATGATTCACCATGCTGTGTTGCTGGCAACATATGTTCAAAGTCCGGTTCTGTGTCATAATTTGGGAATGTGGGGATCATTTCACATACAGTGAAACTGATCACGCATATATATCTGGTATTGTTGTAGTTCTGCATCTCTAGTTTCAAAAGCACACATAGTAGGTGGGTTTTTGTTTTTTTTATTACACACAGAGGTACAAACACAAGAAGCACATGAACATGCGCGCAAGTACACTCACACATGCAAGGACGTACACATGCACATGCGCACGCACACACATGCACACTGATACACACAACACACATGCACGCACACATGCACACGCACACACGCACGCACACACACACACACACACACACACACAGAGTAATTGTGTCCCATTGCTCATGTTCCCAAAAGCCAGTCATGAAGCTGAGAGTGCCTTACTTGACCAAGCAGCCTAAGGGACATTTAAAATACATCCACAGCCAGAAATTTGCCTGATACATGTTGAACTTCATGTACCAGATTTTGCATGAGGTTTCATTTTCAATTTCATACTCTGTTAAGAAAAAAAATCAACCTTTCATCAAGTGAGGATTATCCTCAAATTAAAGAACCTTAATTACTCCTGTATAGGCAATGTCAAGGCATCCTTTGAACTGCAAGCACACAGAATAAACCACACAAAACAGATAATTCACTTTACATTACCTATGCCTGTTGCCCTACCTGAGACACAGGCCTCCAGCAAGCACTCTCTGAGACATAGGCCTCCAACAAGCACTCTCCGAGACATGGGCCTCCAACAAGCACTCTAAGAGACATAGGCTTCCAACAAGCACTCTCTGAGACATGGGTCTCCAGCAAGCACTCTAAGAGACACAGACCTCCAACAAGCACTCTCCGACACATATGCCTCCAAAACGCACTCTCTAAGACACAGCCTTTAACAGGGACTCTTTGAGACACAGGCCTCCAACAAGCACTCTCCGAGACATGGGCCTCCAACAAGCACTCTGATACACAGGCCTCCAACAACCACTCTGAGAGACATAGGCCTCCAACAAGCACTCTCCAAGACATAGGCCCCCAACAAGGACTCTCCAGCTATCCTGGTCCTGTGCCAGTCGCTTTAGTTTTCTCCAGATGCAGCCTGTAAATCAGATAAATAACATCACATAGATGAATTAAGATTTGTATGCTGTTAAAAGATCAGTCTGTACACTTTGACACCTCCTTGAACCTGAAGCAGCCAATGAACATGGTTCCCCCCGTCTCATTTCTGCCAACACTGTGTTCCCCCTGTCTCATTTCTGCTAACGCTGTGTCGTCCCCCCCCCAAACCCCTTCCCCCGTCTCATTTCTGCCAACGCTGTGTTCCCCCTGTCTCATTTCTGCCAACGCTATGTTCCCCCCATCTCATATCTAACATTATGTTTCCCTGTCTCATATCTGACAACACTATGTTCCCCCCGGTCTCATTTCTAACAGTGTGTTCCCCCTGTCTCATTTCTGCCAACACTGTGTTCCCCCTGTCTCATTTCTGCTAACGCTGTGTCGTCCCCCCCCCAAACCCCTTCCCCCGTCTCATTTCTGCCAACGCTGTGTTCCCCCTGTCTCATTTCTGCCAACGCTATGTTCCCCCCATCTCATATCTAACATTATGTTTCCCTGTCTCATATCTGACAACACTATGTTCCCCCCGGTCTCATTTCTAACAGTGTGTTCCCCCTGTCTCATTTCTGCCAACAGTGTGTTCCCCCTGTCTCATTTCTGCTAACGCTGTGTCGTCCCCCCCCAAACCCCTTCCCCCGTCTCATTTCTGCCAACGCTGTGTTCCCCCTGTCTCATTTCTGCCAACGCTATGTTCCCCCCATCTCATATCTAACATTATGTTTCCCTGTCTCATATCTGACAACACTATGTTCCCCCCGGTCTCATTTCTAACAGTGTGTTCCCCCTGTCTCATTTCTGCCAACAGTGTGTTCCCCCTGTCTCATTTCTGCCAACGCTGTGTTCCCCCTGTCTCGTATCTGCCAACGGTGTGTTCCCCCTGTCTCATTTCTGCCAACGGTGTGTTCCCCCTGTCTCATATCTGCCAATGCTGTGTTCCCCCTGTCTCATATCTGCCAATGCTGTTCCCCTCGTCTCGTTTCTGCCGGTGCTGCTCCCCCTGTCTCATTTCTGCCAACACTGTCACAAAGAAGATTCTGTCACAAACACGACTTCTCAATTTTTGGGGTTTTCTATCCATGTGGAGCACAGTTTCCTCAGTCATCTTTTTACTGGGAGCTTCGGTCACCATTTATTTCTGTGTCAGTGTCTACCCTTTCTTCTTCGTCTACATTCCTGGGCTGCAACTCCACTGATCCCTCATGTGTTCGGGTGGGCTTTTTACATGTGTGATAATTTTTTACCATGCCATGTAGGCAGCTATTCTCCATTTTTCAGGTGTGTGCATACTGGTAATGTTGTTGTATCCATTAGCCACAAACACTGACATGGATGATCTTTAACATGCATACATTCCCAATCTTGACATGGGAGATCAGAAAAATCTCAGCCAATAACCCACCAGGCACCGCTGCCTCAACTGGGATTTGAACCCAGGACTCTGAGATTGAAAGTCCACTGTTTAAACCACTTGTCTTTTGGTACCTGTCATGTGTTGGTTCACCTCTGATTTCAGACATGAAGGGGTCAATGGGAGCGGTGAACATGACGGAAAACGGAGGTCCCTCCAGAACTGAGCTGATCGTGGTGTCGGACCGTGACGTCTACGACAAGCTGAGGGCAGAGGGCGCTCTACCTGAACATGGAGACAAGGGGGAGGATGAGGTCCTGGCGGAGGAGGAGGAGGTGGACACAGCAGAAGAGAACTCCTGCCTAGTTCTGAACATGGACGTTCACAACGAGGACCACAAGGCCACAGGAGATTCTATGGCCTCCCAGCCCACAGCCAAGGAGGAGGAAGGGGAGAAGGGGAAGGCAGAAGAGGAGGAGGAGAAGAAAGAGGAAGAGAAGGTGGAAGATGAGATTGATGAAGAAAGACAAAGACTTTGTCAGTTGGGTGAGAAACAGACTGTCTGAGGACTGTCCCACCTGAGTGGGAATTACAGTTTTGGGTTGGGATTAAGATTTGAGAAGTGTTAATTTTTGTAGGGTGGGGTAGGTAGGTTGAGGGTGGGAGATGCATGCTCTTAGTGCTTGTGTATGTGTGTGTTTGTAAAATGAGTGAATAATTTTTTAGAATGATTCTGGAAGGAGACATTTCAAAGCATTCGTGTGTGATTAGGTGTTGGTGTGTGTGTGTGTGTGCTTGCATGTGTGCGCACGCATGTGTTTGTGTGCATGGAAGAGTGTGTGTAAACATGCAGTATCAGGCACATATGCTGAGGGTGCTTGTGCATGTTCTTTTATCTGCCTTTGGATGCAGACTGTCTTGGATGTGAAAAAAAGAGAGTTGAAGATTGCTGCAATTGTTTACATCATCTTGTTACCATTGTTCACATTCCTTACACAGCACAGAGCAGACAGGCAAGAGGGGATGAGAGCTAAGGTGAATTTTTATAAGACAGACCAAGTGTCGCTCAGCGCATTTGTAGAATAGTTGATCTTGTTACTGACTGAGGTATTTAATACACTTGTTTTCTCCTTAATTTTCCATTTTGGTTTAGTATTTTGTGTGTGTTTGGTTTTTTTAGCTTTAGTGTTTTATTTACTGATTTATGAAATGACTTGTGGTTATCTTTACAACACAACACAACGAGTCTTGATTGTAAGTGTGTTATTGTTGTTGATTTTGGGGGTTTTCTGATATTCTTTTCATTCATCATTCATTTTGCCCATTCATTCATTTTGCTCCTGGTAGAGCATAGGCCATCGACGACCCCTCGCCATTGCACTTTGTTCTGGGTTGTTCTGGCCATTCCAGTCCAGTTGGTCCCTTGCTGCTTCAGCTCTGCCTTGGTATCTCGCCTCCAGCTGTTGCGAGGCCGGCCTCTCTTCCTCTTTCCCTGCGGGTTCCAGGTCAGGGCTTGGCGTGAGATGCTGGACGCTGGCTTCCTGAGGGTGTGTCCAATCCAGCCCCACTTCCTCCGCAGTATCTGCTTGGCCACTGGTTCCTCTCCTGCTCGCTCCCACAGATCTTCGTTTCAGATCTTCTCCTGCTATCGGATCTTGTAGATGCGCCTCAGACAGGTGTTGAAGAATGTCTGAATCTTCTGCTGCATCATCTGTGTTGTCCGTCATGTCTCGCATCCGTAGAGCAGAATTGACTTCACACTGGAGTTGAAGATGCGGAGTTTGGTTTTCATACTGATTGCTCCAGATGCCCAGATGTTCTTGAGCATGATGAAAGCTGTTCTTGCCTTGCCGATTCTGGCTGTGACGTCTCGGTCCGTGCCTCCCTGTCGGTCAACCACGCTTCCCAAGTAGACAAAAGACTCCACCTCCCTGATGGGCTCTCCACCGACTGTGACTGGAGTGTTGGCAGTGGTGTTATCTTCATCATCTCGGTCTTCTTCTTGTTGATCTTGAGCCCTGTCCTGGCTGACGTGGTCTCTCATATTCTTTTCACTTTGCGTAATTTTGTTAGAATTTGATGTATTGATTTGGTACATCAGAAGCTGGCACACCACTTGACATTTCTCTGGTAGTTACTTCACATGAAACATACAGCTGTGGTAGCTGCTATTGCACAAGCACATGACTTTGGGTTGTCTTGATGATTTCACCTTGTTTACTGCTTGGACCACTACTTAGCAGTCATCCAGTGGCTAGTTGTTGATCATAACATGATTAATGTGATTGAAAGCCTGACTGGTTGACACGGGAAACGAATGATAAAGCACCTAAAGGCAGCTGTTTGTCGGCTCTTCACAGGTTGGCAGCCTGTTGTGCAAATGACTGTGTTTGCGAGGTGCTTTGAGCTGAGTCTCCGATCGAAGATAGGCGCTGTATGAATATCAGTGATAATCAATAATATTAACATTTTCCCTCCTTTACATTTATTCCATCACTGTGATAGTGAATGAACACAAGTCAACCCCTTTCCTGTTTCCTTTTCTTGTCTTCCTGTCTGTAAGGCGGAGTGTGAGTGTGGAGAACAATGCACCAGAAATAAAGTGATTATTCTCATCACATTGTGAGGACAAACAGGAAGTAAAGCTCACATGGAGCAATGGTTGAATGGACGCTGCACTAAGGGTCATGAGCTCAACCACTGCAAGGACTGGTCGTTGTGGGTTTTTTTCTTCTCCCTTTCAGTCAAGCTTGAGTGATGGTCCAGGTGATAGTGTGTTGGATGAGAAGATAAACTGAAATCTCTTGTGCAGCTAGCACGCACTTAGTGTGCAGTAAAACTCCTGCAGCAACTAGAGAGCTGCCCCTGATGAAATTGTACAGAGAATAAGCAAAATGAAAGGAAACAAATATTTGTGTAGACAAGAAAGAAGGGAGGAAAAACTAAGTGGCTCTACACTGTGGAGACACTGAGGAATGTGGCGGAATGGTTAAGATGCTTATCTGCCAATGCAGTGTCACTGGTCTAGGTTTGAATCTCGTTCTTGCCTTCTCTCCCAAGTTTGACAGGAAAATCAAACGCAGCATCTAGTCATCCGGATGAGATGGTAAACCGAGGTCCCATATGCAGCATGCACTTGGCACACTGAAAAAAGAACTCACGGCAACAAAAGGATTGTCCTGTAGCAAACTTCTGCAGAAGAAATCCACTCTGATGGGTACACAAGTATATATGCATGCACTCAAGGCATGTTGGTTTATGTTGCTGGTCAGGCATCTAGCTGGCAAACACGGTGTAGAGTAAATTGATTTGCCTGAATGAGAAACTGAAACTGAAATTTGGGAGACAACCTTGCACCTCCATTACAGGGTTTCCAGAGAGCAGCTAGAATTCCACCCTGAGAGAAGTCTGTCATGACTCAAAAGCGACTGCAGTTAGGCAATACAACATATTCCTGAATATTTCCCAAGATCAGAATTTGTTTTGTATTGTCCGTCTTCATTTTTTGTCCTTTTTTTTTCAGATCGTTGCTTATTTCTGCTGTGATTTGTTTCTCTTGTTTTTTTGTGGGTTTGTGTGTGTGTGTGTGTGTGTGTGTGTGTGTAGTTTTTTTTTTGTTTTTGTTTTTTGTTTGTTTTGTTTTGTTTATTTGTCATTCTTGAATTTCTGGTATCCACTGGGTTGATTTGGTAAACTGAAAAACTTAGATGGGGGCATTTCTGTATAATCCAGTTTGGTATTGGCATTTTCATGGTTGTTTTCCCATTCCCCTCACCCCATTAATTTTACATTGTTTCAGTATTAAGACACGGACTTTGGTAAAGCGGCCAGGGTCATATTAAGACATGAAACTTTGGTAAAGCGGCCCCTGGACACTGGCTGTAAAGGTTTCAGTATTAACAAAAATCAGTCACTCCCACCCATGGGTATTTGAAATTGATACAGCAAGATGTATCGGATCAGTATTAAAATCATTCACTCCCACCCATGGGTATTTGAAATTGATACAGCAAGATGTATCGGATCAGTATTAAAATCATTCACTCCCACCCATGGGTATTTGAAATTGAAACAGCAAGATGTATCGGATCAGCATTAAAATCATTCACTCCCACCCATGGGTATTTGAAATTGATACAGCAAGATGTATGAGACTGCTACAGATCCATTGCTGCATTAGGATTTTGCAAGGGTCAGGCATTTGCTGCCTTTTTATAAAAATGTTTTTTATTTGTTTAACAGAAGATGTATTGCATATATGGATCAGTCTGCACACTCTGACACCTTCATTGAACTGAAACTGTAGGTCTGTATCAACAAAATTTAGCATGTGTGTGTGTGTGTGTGTGAAATTGAACTTTTTTTTGTAATGGTTTCATTCTTCTCACTCAGAAGGGTCAAAACATTGAATTACTCCCAACAGAGAGTGAGTGAAGTGTGTGTAAGTGAGTGTGTGTGTGTGTGTGTGTGTGTGTGTGTGTGTGCATGTGCTGTGTGTGCAACTTTAAAAACAACAACAACAAACTTTCATCGGGATGAAATAGGATAAGTTTTCTGACATTGTCAGGCTATATTTCCTATCATCATGGGTTCCTTCATGTAACCTGCATCTCTGAAAGAAATTCCATTGACATAGAGCAAAAATTGTGGCAAGCTGACTGCTTTCAGGACATCAATTTTGTCATGCCAGAAAACCCTCCCCATGTAACAAGCTATTAAGTAGTAGAGACATTTCTATTTGTGTTGCTTTGATACAGAAGAAAGTATATTGAATTATTATGTGGGTTTTAAGAAACTGGAATTATTTGAATATATATAAGGAGTTTCTTTCCCATAAAGAGAAAAGGGGTTATTTTGTTGTTATGGGGTTTGTTTGTTTTTTTGTTCTTATGAAATGAAGTGAGCCTTGTAGGCAAGTGGCAAGTCAATTGATATGGTATGTTGTTGTTTTTTAGAGCTGGTTTGAATGATTGAGGATGTTTGATATGGAAGTTTTTTTTACATCATGAATGTTCTATCACTGATATCAAGTGTAAATCAGTGGTGAAGTATTCACACAGTGTAAATGTGGTAAAGTCATCAGGTGTAAATGACAGAAGATATTTGATTTCAGTTATTACAAAGATTGTTTTGTGGTGATTTTTATAGCTAAGCAGCATTTTTGCAACTGATTGATATTGGATTTTGTAATAGGAAGAAAGTATGTCATGTTGACTGTTTATTGATTCATATTTTGACTTGATCATTCTAAGCCTTTATGTTGTTTCGTTAATTTAAAATCAGTGGTTTTTTGTTGTTGTTGTTGTTTTTTAATAAGAATATTGAGAAAGCATAATTCAGTTTTCCACATTGAAACAAGTGCTTATATGTATATATTTGTACCAGTTTGATGTTGAGGAATACATTCATATTTTATTATGTGATTGGGTATAAGTTTCCTTCATGATATGTCGTGGTTTTGTTGACCTTGACATAAAAAAAAACACCTGTGATTAACCTTAGGTATATCTGATAAATTCTTGAACAATGATTTACGTTAAGAATTATATAAGTAAAAGATAAAAAGAAAGAAAGATTAAAAAAAACACAACTATGTTATTTTAAAATCATTTTGATTATTTCAAAATCTGTTTGTACAAGATGTCATGTATTCATGACCAATTTTAGCATGTGTTTGTGATCATTTGATTCCATTAATCTTTGTGCATAGTGGTTTTTTTGTTTTGTTTGTTTGTTTGGGGAGATTGGGGGTTGGGGGGTGCGTTGTTTGCTTGACTTTTTCCTGACAAAGTACTACTTTCAAGTCTTTGTTGGGTGATAAAATCTTTATTTTTAAAAGTCTGTGAAACTTGATATGAAAAGATATGTGAATAAATACATGCAGCCAGTCTTAAGTTTTGTTTGTGTGTAATTTTGCATTACTTTTTAAGTGTATATATATGATCATGCATTATATTTACTTTTTATATAGATAATGTGTATGATTATGTTTGTGCTCAGGTTATTTTTCTTAATCCTTTGGGGAAAAATTGACGGAATGGTCAGTGCCAGAGGCATGTCTTAGGCTTATGGGCACGAATATGACTGTAATTGTGCTTAATTTTTCCTTTTTATTGTTGGTGTTTTTTCTCAGTTCTATGGGATTTATATAGACAGTATATTCAGCCCAGATGTGGCTTGTGTGGTTGCTTTGGCTATTACCACCAATGATAAATAATGGATTTTGGTCTCTTTTACATAGTGGAAGAGAGTTGAATGTGTTATCCTGTATATAGTGTCCACTTACAAAAACAAAACAAAAAACCCCTGAAAATTATCAATGATTTATTTCTTGAAATCAGAAGACAGCAGAATGTGTTACCCTGGTTTATTAGTAAATAATCTGAGTGAATTTCATGCTGTTGTCATTATTTTGAAAGACACAATGTATTACTATTAGGTATGGGTGTTTCATGCCACGTGTTAGCACAGTGCTGGCCTGTTGCTCTTTGTTTGCTGTCACTCATGTACGGTATAAGACATGTTGGCATATCACTCCTACCTTTCGTTTTTGCGCAGATAGAGTTATATAAGAACCAAGTATTCCCTAAGTGGTTAAACAGAATGTCATATTAAGTTACTGGATGAATTTTTTGTTCCGTTTTCGCAAAGAGCATTTGCTGAGCAAGAAGTCACATTTGATTTGTTTACATTTGTTATCATTGATCCACTCTGATGATATAATGTGGAGGCCATAACTGTAAGCTAATAGCTGTAGCTGTAAAGTGACTGCCGCAGTTGTAAACTAACTCAGAAAACTGCACAGATTTTGTCATGTTTTTCTTGGAAGTTCATCAAACCTCCATTGAAACATGGGGTTTTTGATTTTTTTTTTTTTTTTTTTTTTTTTTTTTTTTGCGTCTCTTGCCTTGGTAATATATGTATGTTATTTTCTTCTGTGATGTAATGATAACAAGAAAACGTGAAATATAGTCAGGTTAATAAATGTCAGGCTCAGAACAGTTTCACATTTACAAAGAGTTAGATACATTCTTTATTTGATTTTGTGTAACATTGTAAGTTATCATTGATTCAGTGAGTAGCTACTGCTTCATAACTGGCATTCCTAGCTGTGTTGTTAATATATGCTCCTTTTCAAATGCTGTCAGTTCAAACTGGAGATAAACCATACACATGTACGGTTTTTAATTGTAACTGGTGATAAGCATTAACTGACAGTTAAGTTAAAACTGTTGATAAACTATTCACTTGTAACTAACCATAAAGCTTTAACTTTGTTTAATTAGTACATTGGTGTCCTATAAAAGTTTAATATATATTGGGGTAAAGTGTGAATTGTATATTGGGGTAATTTTCTGTGCACTAGCTGTGGTTAATCAATGGAAATGATGCATATCCATTTGCTCATGTTGTGTGTATGTATGAATAAACCATTCCTGTTATCTCTCTGTCTCTCTGTTTGTCTCTCTCTCTTGCCTAACAATGTTTTTAAAGAATGCCTTATCCAGTGTATTGTAATTTCCAGACAAATTTTTAATGAGAACACATGATGAATATATTTTCTGCATTCTGTGATTTTTTTTTTCTTTCTAAGAATTGTTGATGGCATCTAGCAAATTCCTGCCTCAGGCACTTGTGATAAGTTGAAGAAAGTGATGCATGGATGCTTAATTATCTCAGGTAGAAAATTGGTTCCTTGAACTTGGGTGAATATGTCACAGCATTACAGTTAAGCTGTGTTTACTTTATTGACTGCTCAGAATCTACAGAGAAGAAATGCATTGCTGTTGTCAGCAATATTATAGTTTGGTTAGGTTTCTCCAGGATTGTAAAGAGTTGTGGTATCATTGATTTTCTGTGAGAAATTTCAACCTGTACATAAATATGTGAAGGTGTAGAATTGTTGATTTTTCTGCGAGAAATTTCTACCTGTACATAAGTATGCATAGTTGTAGAGTGATCTGGTTGCAGAGCTGAACCTTTATTGATATCCCCTGCACACCTGAGAACCTGTCATATCAACAAAGAACTGCTTGGAATGCAAATTGTTAAACAAGGAGCAAAACAAGCATGGACTTTCAGCACATAATTCTGTTTCTCCATCAAACACCATCCCAGAACTGATTTGAAATCTTGTTTTGAAACAACCCATGACACAGGACAAGTGAAGCCTGGAGTCTGGGTACTATAGCCAAATGGTCCTGGCCATGTGATCTTTATTCAGATTGCGTTTCAGACAGTTCATGGTTGTTCTGGGTGGTCTTTTTCCAGCTACACCGCAGCTACATTGCCTAAGATTCATATATTCCTAACCTGTATCGAAAAAATGTTTTTGAATGCATTGTTGGGGTATTTTCATCTGTTCCTTTTTCAGCCTATATGTACAAGTTGTTAAATTGTTTTTTGTTGTTTTTTTTGTTTTTTTAGGTGATTTGCCTCCCTTGTTGAAGAGTTACCAGGAAGAGAAGGACTTTCAGTCCTTGTCACCCCACTCCCTCCCTCTTTCACCTTATCTTGATGTCTGCCTGCTTCTGTCTCTGTATGCTCGTGTTTTTGTTTTGTGTTTCTGGTAGCGATGATAGTAAATTAATTTGCCAAACCTGTGGAGTTTCTTTTTTTCTGGTATTAGGAACAGAAAGTGGGTCATGTTTGAATGAGATCACCAGCAGTGAACGGCGTTAAGTGGAGAGATCATCCTGAAAAAAACACCCACCATCCTAGCACATACAGTCAGCATTCCATCTCGTCCAAGGTTTGGGAGACACTTCAGCTAAGACAATAAACCTTGGTCATGTGTAGCATGCACTTTGTGCACATAAAAGAACACACAACAACAAAGGGATTGTCCCTGCCAAAAGTATGTTGTAAAACCCACTTTGATAGGAAAACAAATACACTTTCAGGCAGAAAAAGAAGGGCTGCAGTGCACTCTAGCAACATGCTATCCCTGGGGAGGGAACACATTCCGAATTTCACACAGAGAAATCTGTTGTGACAAAGAGCAAAACAATACAAAACTTTCACCCTCGTGTATCAGAAGAAGAGATGGCTGTTCATATACCGGACAAGAGTGAAGGAGATGATAAGCTGTGCCGGAGAGGTTTGTAGTGCGTTGGAAATCACACTGGAAGCTGACAGTGCATTGGAAATCACAACAGGAGCACACAATGTGTTGTAAATTACTTTCAGTACCACTGTGAGGCGTCAAGAGGGGACTGTCATTGATGTATGGCTCATCGTAAAGGTGACTGGGTTCAGATGAGAATGTTGACATGTGACAGAGAGCTAGCAGGGTAAGCATATTTATGTCTGTATTTTATGTCGTTTCTGTAAGCTGGGGAGAGAAAAAAACAAAAAAACAGCGCTCGAATCCATTTGGAGATGAATACCAAACTGAAGGATCGAAGAAGAAAACTGTCAAATCCGTTTGATGCAGAAATCAATATCAGCTGGATGGTAAAGATGGGAATGTACTGCCCTGCTTGACCAGTCATAACAATAGTGAACGAGAAAAGTGTCAGTGCAGCCCATGAAGTATTCATGGAAGGTATGTACAGTTAGTTGGCAGGAGACATTATATTTACACAACTGTGGGTGTCCATATGTCATTAAATGGTTGGGATAAAATGTCACGAACTGAGTTTATCTTACAGTTGTTGTTTTGTGTGTGTGTGTGTGTGTGTGAATGTATGTGACAGTTTTGTGTACACGTGGTTGAGCATTTGTATGGTTTGACAGTCCTGATATGGCCCTGTGCGGTCGGCTGGACTGTCAGCAACAGTTGACACTCCATATATCCATCATTGTTTGTGTGTGTGTGTGTGAGCATAAACTGACAACTAGATAATAGGGGAAAACTTGACAAAGTTTAAAACAGATCATGTAAGTATATGCACAAATCAGCTCAGATTTTGTTTTAAACTTTGTCAGAATATAGATAGATAGATAGATTGTGTTTGGGTGTGCTGGTATGTGTGTTTGCACCCCGTCCTAATTCACTCCATCCATGCACTTATTGCGTGAAGAGCAATATATATATATATATATATATATATATATGAACACCAATGATAATGGGAGATACTCCATCTGCGCCTGAAGCCTAACACTGAAGGAATGACTGGAATACAGAATAGCTTGAAGACATGTTTAAACTGACACATGGCAATTGTCATTTCTGGTGTCACTGTCATGAACACACATGGACAAGCAAACAGACAGCATGAGTAAACCAATGACAGACAAATAAAGAGGTATTTACACAAAGTTATACATTTACATGAGTGTAAATGTGCAGAGCACACACACACACACACACACACACACTATAACTGCACCAGATAAATCTGAACGTGAATCCACACAGTCGTGAGCAATGTCATCTCAAGCATGTGCAATGCCTGCAAATGAGCACATCAGCAAGAATACTTTTGTTGTCAGCTTTGCCAAACATTTTTTCATAAAAGGTTAGTGACATTCAGAGCACAATGTTTATGAATGAGTATCATTGTTGATGTTGGTAGAGATAAAAGCAGATTCTGATTTGCCAGCAAGAACAGACTGTGCTGGGTGTGTGCTTTCATGTTACATGAAATGAAGAAAAGGATATGACAACAAAAATGTAATTATTAATTATATTGCGAAGTGTTTTACTTATTTCTTTATTTTGTTCAATTATTTTACTTCGTTTCATGTGAATGCTTTACACAAACCAAGGACAGGCTTTCAATGACTCGCCAGCCCTTTTTTTTCCTTTCTTTTTTTAACACTTGTAGTGTATGTATACGTTATCAAGAGCAAAGAAATTTTCAGGCTGTTGCTATCAAGTGGTTAAAACACCAAAGCCTGACTGACATATTGGATATATGCACAGTCAGACAGCTGCTTTTTCTTTTCTTTTCTTTTTTTGTGATAAAGCAGATGTGATGAAGCATATGGGTCATTAATCAGTTCGCAGGGATCGTTTCACCGCGTTAACACATCCTTTAAACTGGACCAGAAACTATGAAAAATTAGCAACAAATGGAAAGGACGTCGTGGAGACGTGAGCTGGGTTATACTTTGCAGTTGAAAATTATTCTTTTAAATCAACTTTTTATTTTTAACAGTTTTTATTCGGACAAAGATTTACAGATACATGTATAATTTGTACTTTGGGGAATACATACAGAACATTGCTCAAAACTTTGACCCTTCAACGTCAAAATGAAGTAGACAGAACGACAAATATTCATACACTATGTATGTTGACTGCCATTTCTGCACAAATTTGTTATATTTCATAGTTACCAGTAAAAACATTTGTCACCTCCATACGCTTGTTTGATATCTTTTTATTGACATTTGTAATGTGGGCATTATTTGTTAATTTTGCATCAGTATAACAAGAATTTGAGTGTCAATTAGATATACACAGAATCCATTAATTTTTTTTTTGTTGACAGTCATGTTCAGAAAGCGCCAGTGCATGGTTTTCTTGTCAAGTACAGGCCCTTATATCCTGAATGCTCTAAAATAGTTTTTGCGAAAATTACTGTGTTTATGTACAAGTGTCACAGTGTGTCAGAATTTTGTTATCTGAAGATAGTTATTGGGATGTGAAGGTTGATTTATGTTTAGATTTTACATTGATTGGTGTGTGCTTGAAACATTTACATGTTTCTACCATGTGTCGTTAGATAATTGTTAGTCTATACAAGTATGTGTGTGTGTGTGTGTGTGTGTGTTTGCACATCTTGTGGGGATCAGGATGTGTATTCTTTTAGTTTTATTTTCCAGGCCTAAATTGTCTTTTGGGCCCCCTTGTAGTTTGGATGCCAGGGATATCTCAGTACAAACAGCATCCCCACCAGGAAATTCTGTGCTAGAAATTTCCTCTTTTTTTTTTTTTATTGCTCACTTTATTTCTGTCTTTTTCCTTCCTTTGCTGTTGTCTGCTTTTTCTGTCTTCCCAGTCCATTCCCCTTTCTTTTGTCAAGTGAGCCTTGACACTTTTGTCTCTTTCACCGCAGTCTCTGATGTGCTATCTGTGCTGTTTTGCTCTGGCAATTAGGTGGTGAAACGCTGGGATGGGCACTAGCTGCCTGTTCTGGTGTTATTTGCCTATATGGCATTTTTTATGTATTTTTTGTTTGTCTTTCAAGTATCGATTTTTTCTCTTACAATTTTTTGTGATCTGGGGATGATAAATTAAGTGAAAGCGCTGATGTCCTCAGCACAGCCTGTCTTATTTGCCCTAAGGAGCTAAATGGTTAAAGTAATGTGTCATGGACTGGATTTAATGGGTTTGTGATATTTTATTTCTCCATTTTTTTTTTATAGATATGAGGGGTTTTTGGGACATGGTTGAGCATTTGTATGGTTTGACAGTCCTGATATGGCCCTGTGCAGTCTGCTGGGTTATAAGCAACAATAAACAATCTTGTGTGCCCCCCAAAAAAGGTTTGAAAGTAAGTGTGCGAGTGTATGTGATTTTCTTTTTTTGTTGAATGCAGTATGGAACAGGTGTGTAAGCCAATGACCCCAACAAAAATTGAAACGAAAAATAGACTCATTGAGCTTGAATGTGTTTGTGTGTGTGTGTGTGTGTGTGTGATGCAGGGGATTGGGAGAGAGTAATGGTGATACAGGAGGGGAGGAGAAGGATAAAGGACAGAAGAAAAAAGAGAGGTACAGAGCAGAGGAGAACCCAAGGCTGTACAATCATTTATATGAATGTTGCTGAGAATTCTGTGAACAGGAAATTTTGCACTGAAGCTTTTGCGTGTCTCCAACAAGCAATTTTATCTTGATCAGATTTTGCTGTTAAATCTATTTGCCATAAATAGTTATACATATTTATTGTCTTGTTGACTCCCATACTGGTTTTAAACACACCTTCAGCATTGTAAGTTTGTAAGAGTGTCACACAATGAAGGGTATTCCAGTTATGCGTGACAAATGATGCAGTTTGATTTAACCCCTTACCACCAACCCCCAACTTGAAGAAAAGGGGAAAAAAGCTTCTTCTTCTATTATGTTGGTTAAATGAAGATTTTTGTTCTTTTCAAGTTATGGAAGAATTGTGGAAAACAGGACTTTTTTTCTTTTTAAAATGCCTGATGTTTCATGCATTTGGTGTTCTCAGGATACATTTCAACATACACAAACACATGCATTCTCATACTCCAAAGAAATCAATATTCAGCCTTTTTATTGCCATTTGGTTCTCACAATGAAAGTTTTTAGAGTGACAAACTTGATACATTTTGAAGAAAAGACAGGACCTACTTGTATTATTGTCATACTTGCACCAACAAATGAGATACACAAATATATATGGCAGTGAAATCTTGTCAGAAGAAAACTCTTACTAATGCGATATAAATGCTGGTTAAAAAAAAAGAAAATTATACCCCATTCGTACATGAAATGTGACATTCAAAATCAAGTAAAAATAAAAATCTGTATTCCAATGAGAATGACAGAATGCACACCCCCTCTAGCAAAGTCTCTTACAGTGACCTCATTTTTCTCCATCCCAGAATACTGAACATCCCAGAAAACTCAACAATCAGCACAAACTGAAGAATGGAAGTCAAAAAGGCTTTGGTCAAAGGGAAATCCAACTAAGAAAGCACAAACAGAACAAATCCTTACAAACACTAAGGCACATAACTGATAAAGCACGGCACAGCACTGATGTTAGACACTGGAGCAGTGTAAGGTCTTATCTGAAAAACTGCCATGAGAATTCTTCATTCACTGATTTTGTCTGTGCTTATTTCTTTAAACTGCTCTTTAAATGATGAAACTTAAAGTCAGCATTTCTGCCAGGATCTGCTTGGTTCCACACACTGTGGAGAGATTCTTCATAGTCATATCACAACTGAAGTGCAGCAGATGAATCACTTTGGTGTCAGTGACATTTTATATCATCTAAAATCAGTTGTTTCAGCAAAGATTTAAATGCCATTGAGAGAAGCGAATTTAAGGTGACTGGTGTACAATTTCTGTGCTGTGAATAAAAATAACAAAAGGTGAAGGCAGCTGCAGTCACAACCACCAAACAAGTCTGTGGGTCACTTCCATTCCTACAGCTGAGCCTTGAACAATACTGCAATTTTTTTTTCATTTGTTTACTTGTACATAGTCTGGAAACTGCTCCCATCACCAGTGTTGTTACCTCAATGTTACAAGCATCAAATTTTGTTGTTGTAAACCAACATTTCAAGCCAGCCTCTATATTGCATTTCAGCAGAAAAGAGTCCATTATCATACAGACACCCATGCACAAGCCAAAGTATACAAACAAAAAATCCAAATAGCAACAGAAAGAAATGAGTATCAATGTCACATCTCAATACTATAGGGTTTACCATCGAAAATTGCCATAAGTATTTCTTTGCATGTGTCAAAGAGAGCAAGAATATCATTCGACAGAGATTCCACTCACTGAAAACATCTAAGTTTTTTAATTGATCTTGTTACCTTCTGTGACACGGCCCACATATTCATGCTTTGTCAATATAATTTGCCAAATTGTATGTTAACTTTATAAAGTTCTATAAGTTTGGTTTCTTTTTTTTTTTTCTTTTCCAGAATTCAAGATTACTACCAAGCTCACTGATATTTTCATCCTAAGATGATCTGGTCACAGTGTCAACAGTGAACATATATCCAGTTTCAGTTCCTGCAGCAGAACATGAAATAAATTACATATCTCAAACATACCCACATCTGTGTCATAAAAAAAAAACTTGCGTATGCTATACCTGTATATTTTTTAATGAAATGTGCACATATATGACGATGTGATCAAATAATCATTACTCCTATCACAAATAAAAAAGAAAATGTCTTTTTTCCTCTCTTCTTGGTCCTACACTTTGTCATCTCCTTTTGTCTTTTACTTTGGTCACTTTCACCCATATTAAGTCAGTGCTTTGCTTTTCACATTTCTGGTATTCAACTGTGAAGAACTGTTTGAGTGTGGATGAGAATGTGTGAGTGTGTGTGTGCGCGGGCAAACCTGATTTTGTAATGCCTTTGTCAACTTCAAAGGACAACCATAGTGATGATGAAGACAATATTTCTTCTTCTTCTTCCAGTTCATGTCCAATATCAATAGCCTGATGATACTGATGTTTTCTATGTGTGCGGGGGTGTGCGGTCATGTGTTGTAGAGTGTAACTGGGTGTGTATATGCATGTCTTACCAAAAGCACACAAATTTGCCGGCTGCTGCTATCAAGTGCTTACAACACTAAGGCCCGACAGGCATATTGGATTTATGCCCTGGCTGGTCAGGCTTTTTTAGTTTTCATAAGCAGATGTAACGTAGCACATATGGATCAGTTCACACGCTTTAACACCATAGAACTAAAACTGTAACCACAACACCAAAACTACCCAAACATCACCTTAATCTAGCAAAGTCTAAAACACATACAAGCTAAAAACATGCTATTCGCAGGACACAACTCTGACATTCAACAGGTCATAGATAAATGAAGAACAAAAATCCCTGAGCCCTGGGCAATGAAAACCATGATGTGATACTGACGCCACAGTTTCTGCTGCTTCTGTACAGTGCAGACACAGGCAAACATGGACCACTTACACTTTCTTCTTCTTTCTCAAACACTGCATGCCATGAGTTTAGCGGCCATATATTTAAGGATGAATACACACACACACATATAAAAAAACAGCAACAATCTGATGACTCAATGATCCAGACATCTTTTTACCAATAACATTTCTGTCAACTGGCACAAAGCACTATACCTTACCTGAGGAAGGCCGGGTTGTCAAAATACTGTTGACAAAAAGAAGCAGACCTTGTTGACCCATCAGATGTTTGCTGTCACACTGTAAACATGACCCATGAAATACATCCGACTGATTCAACTGTAGTGAAAAACTACGATGCCTAGTGTGAAGACAATTCTCCACATACTTGCACTTACACACACACACATGTGCACACACACACACATTTAACACTTCCAATATCAACTAATCAAGATAAATGCATTAAAAAAATGTGTAATCTAAACTTAAGTTCTCTCAGCAATCAATGCTGTTTGGTTTTGGGGTGTTTTTTGTGTGATATGTCTATCAAGATTATCTGTAGCTGCAAGAAAGCTGACCATTTCATACTTTCTATATTATCATATAAATATATATATTTTCCAAAAAATCAGTGTCATTTTCCTGCAGCAGAAATTAATCTACAACAAACTGACAGACTTCTGCAAAGGGGCACAAATCATCCCCAGAACAACCATTATGGCCAGACGGAAAAGCACCTTCCTTCTTCTCAAATATTATGATGTACAAAATACACAGATATACATCACACAATGTGCTTTGATACACACACTACTTTTCACTGATGAGAGGTCAAAATGAAATGGTACAATCAAATCTTGACCATGGAATGTGCAGAGTTTCATGTGATGGGCATTTCATTCTCACAAATCTACTTTTGTAAGATTAGGATAAAGAGAAGAAAAAAAACAAGAAAAACTAATATGCCTCCAGGAAGTTATACATAAAATGTATACCAGAGCACTAGCTGGTTACATCTTGACAATCTTTCAACAAAGTAAAATATTTACATCAGTCTTATGTTACAAATCAATATCAAAAGATAAAATATAAAAAAAACATAAGGGAGATAATGGTTGAGGAAGCTATACAGGTTCTTTGGGGTATGTGGGAAATGTCCCAATTTAACAAACACCAATCAGCAGTCCATCATTGTAATGAAGAGGGAAAAATGAACAAAAGAAGGGACAAAAGAAAGTAAAGAACAGCAACAAGAAAAAGGTGAGGGAAGGAATCATTCTTCTACAAATGATTCACTTTTTCTTCTCTGCTCTTTCTGATCTCTACCCTCTCTCTCTCCCTCTCTCTTATCTTTCCTTTTCTCTCGAGGCTCTACTCCACAGTTGTTCCTCTGATATCATCAATAATCCTTGATGAGCACTGCAATACATAACATCACAATATATGCCTTGTGCAGCACTCACCACAATTTAACGACCACAAACACCCATTGTTTCTCTGTGTCTGACACCCACAAACTTTCCACGCCTTACATCAAAAACACAATCCAACCTCTACACTAACCAAATGTTCGAAGAAAGGTTATGCACACATATTCAGAGCTGAGAGCATATAGATGCATCTCCAGAGGAACTCTGATGATAAAAAAAAAACCCACAAAAAACCCCATCTACAAACACAACACAAAAATCTTTGTACTTTGCCATGAAGAGACGGGCAGAAACCAGAGTTAGGTTGAGGGGTAGGGGGTGGCATAATTTCGCTGTATTTGTCAACCTACATATCGGCATCAGACTCTACAGAACAAGGAGAGACAGCAAAAGGTGGACAATGATGTGGAACAATGCATGCTGCAATGGGCAAAGATCAGGAAAGCCTCCCCCCCCACCCCCATCCCCTTTTCTCTCTATGAATGATCTGTTGGGGTTTTTTTTTTGGGAGGGGGGAGGCGTGGGGGGAGGGGGGAGGCGTGGGGGTGGGGGGGTAACGCAGAAGATGCCAAATTCAAAAACAAATAAGATTGATGTTTGTAACATGTTCATATTTAAAATTCAAATGTCTTTTTCCGTAACAAATGTCACACACACAGACACACACACATACATACAATTTTCTACATTTCAGAAAGGAAGATGTGCACTGCATAGGTGATCAGGTTTTAGCAATTTGTTGTACCACACAAAATATCCATCACCATACACAAATGATGATGTACACACACAAAATGTCTATGAGTATACACAAATAACTTGATGTAAACACAAAAAATGTCAATGAGTATACATAAGTAACTTCGTGTGCACACACAAAATGTCCATCATGACACACAAATTACGAGTCATAAGAATGAATGAATGAATTGGATATGAACACATCAAACAGCTAACATTTTCTTTAAATAAGTATCAAAACAACCCTTTGTTAATTTCACAAGGGCCACACACTGAGAGTAAAAACAACAAATAAAAGAAACAATGAAAATGAAAAGCAGATCTCATTATTTCCCCACACACCTTTGCAGCAGACATGGTTAATGTAATCCAGTATTTTCCCAGTCATCCCATATTTCCACAAGGAGGGGATGGGGATGGGGCTACCAGAGGACAGTAATTTTCATAAGAAAAAAACAACATAACTCATGATCAACTAAAAGAAGAGAGGAAGTAATTAAAAAAAATTTTAATTAAAAAAAAACAAAAAAACCCACCACCACCACCAAAAAATAACAAAAATCCAGACTCCATGGCCCCACTCCCCACTCCCACGACAGGGCAAGTCTGACAGGAGAACAGGGTGGGTATAGTTGTACCTGTTCTTTTTCTTCTCTCTCATTGTCCAGCATTTTGTTGCTACTGTTGTTACTGTTGCACCTGCATTTTCATTCCAGTTCAGATTTTTAAAAATGTTGCAGGTGAAGTGTTTGATCTTGATAAACTGTCCTTACTCAAATGATTCCCTGATAAAGACAAAGGCTTACGCTCATGCTAAAAATTTTCATCATGAACAAGTTAAAAAAAAATTAAGAAAAGAAGAAAATCTCTATAATAAATTGATGATAGGGAAAAGGGGGAGAATGGAATAAACCTGAATGCACTCCAGCCAAATCACAATGTGAATAAAGAAAATAACAACATTACATTCAAGAAATAGGTTTTTTTCCCAATGTTAGACAATACCGAAGCCAACAAACAGTTTCTGTTCATCACTTTCAGCGCTGTATTCACACCATTTGTCAAAATCAAAAACAGGAAACATACCACCCAACAATCATAGATTAGTCATTATCATAGTGATGCATCCTTGTCTATACAGATCATCTGTTTAAAAATCAAAGTTCTCTTTTCAAGCAAAACTCGCAAATCAAACAATAACACATTGAAGAAAAGTTTAGTTAGTACTGTTGATTATATACAAACCTGACGTTCACACACACCACACACATTACAACATACCAAGGTTCCACGAGTGGATGGATAAGTAAACCCAGCAGATCTGCCTTGGTCAATGGATCATCAGACAGAAGCATCCACACACACACACACACATGCGCACACATGCACACACACACACTCACTCTACAATCACCAGTATGTGTGACAGGACATTAAACAAAATTCATCCACACACACACACAGAGCTGATCATCATTGTGTAGTTTACTTTTGTCGCAAACACCCCCATTTCCAAGTTAAGGGAGGGGGAAGGAAGGGGACAGGGGTGCAAAAGAAGGCTCAATACTGTTGATCCACAGGCTGTCTAAAATCACATGACTCGCTTCACACCACTACACCAGTCAAGCACATATATATAGTCTCTTTGGCCCAAACAGCTGACAGACACAACTGAACACATAACGGGGATTTCCATGGGAACTGAATAGACATACACTGGTCAGAACAGGCAAGAAATGTGCATGCATACCAACAACATAGATCAAAACAAGCGGGTCATCTCAATCTAAAAACACAAGAAGGCCTTTTTCCATTTGGAGTCTTCGACAACGCATGCGAATGAATGGAATGAACAACTGACTGATTGACTGACTGGAATGACATGGCTGTGATGCAAATGATGACTGCGAGGCACTAAGGGTGTCATTATAGTTATACAACATTCATCCTGACAGCTGATGGACAGACTTGCCCCAGAATAAACCATCCTCTACAACAGTGAAAAGAACAGGGTGCGTTGGAGATGGCTGAAGAGAGACAGAGACAGAGACAGAGAGACTGCTGATGAAGGAAGGCCCTTTCAAGGCACTATTTCAGCACACTCCTGTGCTGATTTTTGTCTTTCACATTCCAATAAAGGTACACACCCAATCACTCATCTTTCATAGTACACACAAGGTACACACCTGATGACTTATCTTTCACAGTACACACAAGGTACACACCCAATGATTCATCCTTCACAGTACACACAAGGTACAGAACCAACAAATCATCCGAAGCACAGAAACAAACCAGAACAGTAAAGATGTGTTTCTTCATTGCACGCACAGCTCTCCTGGTATCTTGAAAAAACAAAACAATAAACAAAAAAAACAACAACAGACAAATGAAAACAACTTTGAAATCTTCAATTCACAGTTGAAAATCACAAAAGGGATAATGTAAGTGAGAATCGGTTTGCTTCCCATTCCCAGATTGGTTTGCTGGTACATGCTGTTACAACAACAAAAACAACAAAAAACGGTTACCCAGAAAGGTCTATCTTAAACAGAAAAGTTATTCATCTTTTCATCTGTACTTATTTCTAAAAGGAACATACAATATTCACTGATAAAAGCAGATTTTTTTTAATAAGTCAGCTCCTATAAAACATCAGCTGACATCCTACACAAAATGTATTCTGACACACAGTCTATTCTGATTTTTCCTTCAATGCAGTTTCATTCAGTGAACATAAACAGACTCTGAGTGGTCAGTTTAATGTGTCTGAATATATATGTCCAGCAATGACAGTGGTCCCAGTCAGAACATCTACGCAACTTTGCAGCCTGTTCAGATAATTATGTATGTGTATAACGAGGTGAGATGATCTGCCTTGTCTGATGATTTGCTTGTACTCGAAGGTGATGACAACGACAGTGACAAAACTCACAGCAATATCTGACACTTCGTTCCAATCAGACATCATTTTTGAGCAGGTGACAATGACTGACACTGAGGGCGCAGTACGTTCCCATTGTTTGAGAAGAGGTCAAAGGCCAGTGCGTCCCCATTGTTTGAGAAGAGGTCAAAGGCCAGTGCATTCCCACTGTTTGAGAAGAGGTCAAAGACCAGACAGTGGGCATGGTAGGGGGTGTGGCTGTGAACATCAGTGAACTGGCCAGCAGCCAGTTATATCTACAATTTTAATGAAACCCATGGTTAACGACGGACAATGGACAGGAATTATGTGTCTTTATTTTTTCCCCACTTAAAAAAAAAATTGTCATCAATGATCAACTGACCAACTTCTATGTAAAGACAAATTAAATGCACAGCAGACACTTTATTGGCTCACCTGCAACCAGACAGGAGTGAGTATCATCCTCAGGGTGGACACTTTTAGGTGGAAAAAAAAAAGAAGAAAAAAAAAAGCTTAAATGCTCAGTTTCTGATAACTGACATCTTATCTTGACTGAAACCACATTTGTCATTGTTGGGATAGATATTCACTTAATTCAAACGAAACAAAAAAAGAAGAAAAAAAGTCATTACTCCTGCACCTTCAAACTTCCCTGCCAAAGGGAGAGTACTTTTTTTTTGTAGATACAAAATTCTCTGGCACTGAACAGACTAAAGAACAAAATCAGAATGAAACAAAACAAGGAAAGCACAAAAGGATTTTATCTATTCATTCTAAAGCACAAACATGCCTCACCATAAACAATATAACAAAGAAAATGAAACCGAGTCCTGACTAATGTGGACAGATTAAAAGTGTCCACTTCAGAAACATGCCATAAAAATCTGACTCTATTCCTGGACAAATAAAAATGTAATACTCAGCGAAAGCCTCAAAGAAGGAAATGACATAAAAGCCTATACACAACAGTAACATGAACCCCTATGGTCAACATTACAATAAAGGTAAAATACATCATGCTCATATATCCTATTTCTGGTTGCATGAAAAGGGGTGAAGGATCAAAGGTTGACTGCGGTAACACAGCATCATAATATAAACAGTACAACAAACATCTCTTTGTCTACACACTGTCACCATGCAGTTCAACCTCCCACAAGTTACATAACCAAAAATACCCGAAAAAAAAACAAGACCCAAATAAAGTCGCACAAAAAAACCCACGCCTGAAAATGATGAGGTAAATGGGGAGTTATACTGAGGTAAAAAAAAAAAAGAAAGAAAAAAAAAGAAGAAAATGCGCTTTCAAATACCAATTACTGAGCAAAAAAATGGATTCATCTGTTAATCTTTCATTCTTGGGTTCTTCTCTACAATCATCTTTGCAATCTTCCTCTCATGCCCTCACATTTAGAAACAGAACGAGTCAGGGGAAGGAGAGAAGGGAGAAACGAGGCCAAGGAGGCAGAAAGATTATGGTCACTTGAGTCGAGCCCTCAACTTTTCGATGATGTTGCACAGCTTGAGGACAGGCCCCAGTTTGAGTCCCATGTATTTCATCATCATTTCACTGTTCAGCAGTAGAAAGGCTTTGCCGTCAATCTCCTGCAACCAGTCACAGCATACACAACATGGTATTGTACTGTACTGTACTGTACTGTACTGTATTGTATTGTGTTATGTTGTGTTGTGTTGTATTGCTTTGCACTGCATTGTATTGTACTGTAATATACTGTACAGTAATGTACTTAACTGTAACGTACTGTCCTGTTTTGTATTGTACTACAGCCACAACAAACTTCTCTGTACGGAATTTTGGGCTGCTTTCTCCCAGTGCATCACTATCCTTTTTCTTCTTTCCTTTAGTGTCTACGAGTGTATGTGACTGTTCATCAAAGCGGATTTTTCTGCACAATTTTGTTTGCCATGGACAACTTTTTTGTTGCCATGGATTCTTTGACTGTGCTAAGTGCATGCTGCAAGAATGGGACCTCAGTTTTATCATCTAATCAGAAAGACTAGCACCCAGAGCACCACACAAGTTGTAGTGAACAGGGGAGTAAGACTCCTGGTCTGCAAGACTTGAATCTGTGAACACACACTTTCCAGTCATCCCAACAAATACAACCCAACAAACAAAATCAGATCCAAGTTCAGAAGACCGAAGATTCTGCCGATGCTTTTACATTTTTCAATTGGTACTGTCAGTTTCCAAAGCAGTAAATGGCTGATAATGAAACATATTGCCAAAGCTGAGCATCACAGGGCTATCAAGTATTCATACTGTGTTCAAATAAGAACCCGTTATACATTGCAGGTGCTACCACCATTCAGCATATTCCTCAAAGACAACAGTTAGAAGATCCAGATCAGACTGATTTTAAAGATACCTGCGCTGGTATCAACAAATATTAATATATGCCTGGTACTACTATACAGACCCAGATAGACAGTGTACGTTTGTAACAGCACTGCCTTTTTTCTCTTCTATAACTAGTACTTCAGTCTGCTGACATGCGACAAAAATTGTAGATTATCTGTTGATGTTTGTCCTCTGCCACACCGCATGTCAAATGTTTCTGGTCCAACCATCACCAACTTATGTCCATTGCTATGGAGCTGTTGCTGTGACAAAATGAAGAAATGGTAAGAGAGCCTTAAAAATCAACTCTTTGGTAGCCTTAAAAATCAACTTTCTGGTAAAGGCAACACCAACACACCAGCCACAGGCCTAGCCTGCAAACAGAAAGGTTCTTCCACTGGAAAGGATTGGAGAAGAAAGCAGTGGAGAAGCAGGGGAGCAAAGGGGAGGTGAGACAACTCACGTGCTTCCTGAACAGATCCACGTAGGCATCCAGTCCGGTGTCTGTGTCTGCAATGTGCTGCACCACCTCTTCGATGGACCAGTGGGTCGGCTCAGAGGACCGGGGAGCTGCCGCTGTGTGGGAGTCTCCAGTCGTCGAACTCGCTGAAAGCATTCCTAAACATTATTTTTTTTAAATTGCTTTGTTACGTGTGTTTTTGTTGTTTTTTATGTCTGTGTGTTGTTGTTGTTTTTTTAATGCTGACAATTTAACACAATCATGCCTCTATTTAAAATAATCTGGTGACAGACAATGCATGTGTGTGTTGTTGTCTTTAATGCTAACCATTTAACACCATCCTGATTCTATTCAAAATAATCTGATGACAGAGAACAAAAAGTGCTGTTCACTTGAGGAATGAAGAAGAGAATAAATCCACAACCTTTAAGTGAAACCGAAAGTTCCCAGCATCAAATCAAAGCAGCTACATATCCCAATTTGGACTGGGAAAGAGAGCTGTTAGATCAATAATCACCACTAATACATATAATCATGTTTACATTTATAAGTCATCCACAGCTCAAGATTCTTCCAAAAAAATAATACAACTTTTGTATCTTCTCAGTGGTTAAAACACTTTCATTGCTTTCATTTTTGTTCTTGCAGATTTGTCCTTAGTTTCTTTACTTGCGTTTCACTGTTCCTTCTTTCTGTCACCCACCTTCAGCCTCATATGTGGACTGTTTGCGGGGAGTTTTGATTGCCCTGGACCCACGGGCACTGTCTGTGGACTCTGTTGACCAGCGTCTCCTTGAAGCTTGGCTGTTACCATCTTCTTCTGACGCTGCAAAACAAGTTACAAACTCTGTCATCGATGAATTCATGTTGTCATAATGTGTACATGGAAAAACATATTGCTGACTTAAAGTAGCGTGACGGGCGCAATAGACAAGTGGTTAAAGTGTTGGACTTTCAATCTGAGGGTCCCTAGTTCAAATCACGGTGACGGCGCCTAGTGGGTAAAGGGTGGAGATTTTTATGATCTCCCAGGTCAACATACGTGCAGACCTGCTAGTGCCTGAACCCTCTTCATGTGTATACGCAAACAGAAGATCAAATAGGCACGTTATAGATCCTGTAATCCATGTCAGCGTTTGGTGGGTTATGGAAACAAGAACATACCCAACATGCACACCCCCGAAAGCAGAGTACGGCTGCCTACATGGTTGGGTAAAAACAGTCATACACGTAAAAGCCCACTCGTGTACATACTAGTGAACGCAGGAGTTGCAGCCCACAAACGCAGAAAAAGAGCATGTATTATGAGCCAGCGATACAACCCTCTGTTTAGTGTACTGTTATATTCAAGTATGGTGCCACGAAAACAACAAAAGCCAGTATCATTACCACTGCTTTGCTTGTTTCTTCTTTTCAATCACTAAACAAAGATTAAAAAAATTTTTTAAACTGTGATTCTTCTACCTGAATAAACAACACTGACTAAGTCAAACATTCTTTTCCAGTTCATTCTCAACCTTTCAGATTTTAAAATAACATATACTATGCATCAAACACACACCATCATACATTATGCATCGAACACACATACAATCTTGTGCACCAATGTCCCATGCCCCCCTCTCTATCAAACCCCTTCTCTCCACCCTCACAGTGAACACATGTGGCAAAGTACCGTAAAGTTCAGTCTATTGAGCGCACTGGTATATAAGCCGCACCCACTAAATATTGGAAAAAAATTGAACTTTATACATACATAAGCCGCGCCGGCTTATAAGCCGCACTTATTTCCGGTACCGGAACACATACTGATACTACAGAAAAGCTGTCGATATTGTAGGTTATAAAATAAACACAAGCGGGAAACAACACAAAGAAAAGCAAGCGAAAATACTGCTAGTGCCACAAAAAAATAATAAATAAACACAACGAAAATAAGATCCATAATTTAGGGATAGTCACATTTATTCAACGTCATTATGATCACTGAATCCACTAAAATCTTTGTCTTCAGTGTTGAAGAGAACCAGCACAGCTTCCTCCGCCATCTTGTCACTGACTTCAGCCTCGCTTTCACTTCATGAACATGAAGGTGGAGGTTGCTGCTGGTTCGTCGCTTGCACTGTCGTCTGCCAGGTCGATCGCCTTCAATTTGAAGGCTGCATCATAGGCATAACGTCGCGTTTTCGGCATGATGAGGGTGTACGCTTGAGCAGAGTAGAACTGAATGCTGATCTGAAGGCTTTAATGTGTGCGGATTTGATTTATAAAACTTGAACACTTAGCACACTATCCTGAAGCTCATCCAAAAATTCATGGACAGAAATCATGATTTTGGTGATTTGAAGGGCAGCAAAGAATAGACGAGAACGTGACACTCCCGGGATCGTTAAAATCCGCAAATAAGCCGCATCATTGTAGAAGCCGTAGAGGTTGAAGCTGAGGTAAAAAGTCGCGGCATATAGACCAAACTTTACGGTAAGTAGGAGGGAAGTACAGAACAAACACCATAGAGGTGATACCACTGTAATGGCACCAAAAAAAGAATGCACACACACACACACACACACACACACACACACACACAGCAAGAAGCCCACATCCACCCTGCAAGCCTTACTGTGGTGGGAGAGGGGTGTGGAGGTGAGGTGGCTGGAGGGGTGGCGGTGGCGGTGCCAGTGGCACTTGGGGCAGGGGCTGGACAAGGGCTGGCTGGACAGCAGGTTCTCGCAGGCCCCCAGCTCCTCCACAAAGCTCTCCAGGTACGACCAAAAGGAGGACATACGCTCCACCGCCACCAGGTGTTTGTTGTGCACCCTGCCCTGGAACGTCGCTGAAACACAAGACATTATGTGGTTTTTATTTTATCTACACATCAGTGTTGCTGACACACAGACATTGTGTGGCTTTTATTCTGATCTAAATGTCAATGTTGCTGAAACACAGACACTGTGTTGTTTTTATTTTGCTCTGAAGGCCAAAGTTATTGAAACACAGAAACTGTCTGGCTTTTATTTTCCTTTAATCAACACCTTTGCTGCCACTAACCACTTTAATCGACTTGGCAATTTACCCCCATAGGCGACTTTAGTCAACTTCCAGAGGTCACATTAAATGGACCGTTTTTCACAATGTAACACAGATTGACAGCTTGACAGCTGCAGTCAGCTTTGCTGAGCAATAGGAACTTGATTAACCTTCTCCTCTCTACTGAGTGTGAAGTGAATAAGTCCACTGTGTTCTTTAGACACAAACCAAATTATTTGACTGACAGCAATGATATGTGAACGAGAGCGCTGATATAAAATCTTGGTGCTGGGAAGAGTTTTTCAAACAGAAACTTGGCAGTGAAAGAGTTAATGGTCAACATCGCTCAAACGCAGATGCTGTGTGGTTTTCATCTTGCTCTAAAAGTCAATGTTGCTGGAACACAGACGTGTGGTTTTTATTTTGCTCTAAAGGTCAACGCTCCTGAAATACAGTAATTGTGTGGTCTTTATTTTACTCTGACAATGCCCTAGAATATCTCTGAAACAACAGGCGCTGTTGGCTTATCTTTCCAGATGCAACCCATCCACAAACACAAAAGAAGAACCACCAAGCAAAACAACACAAAAGCAACCAGCAAAAAGAACAACGACAAAAACCGCAACAACAAAAACCCCACAAAACTTACACACAGTTGCAACTAGCAAAAAGAAGAAGAACCTAGCAAAACGACATAAAAGTTACACCGTTACAGCCAGCCACTTTACCTGTGATGTTGGCTTTGCCGTTGCCCTCCTTCACCAGGTAGAACACTTTCCTCTCGTCAGAAGCACAGCCGATGCAGGCTTGAACCGTCTCCATCAACACCCGGCTCAGACTACCTGGACCCAGGCGGGGTGGAAGTCCCCGCACTTTAACAGGGTTCAGGTAGCTACCACAGTAGCACCCTGGGTTGGTGTAGACACACACTGTGGGAAAGGGACAAAAAAGGACACAACGTACATTTGACAGTCAAGTAATTATCAAACTGCAGGGTTTGTGTTTTTGACTGATGAGTAATTATTGATTGAAGGGTTTATGTTTGACTGTCAAGTAATCATCAACTGCAGGGTTTATGCCAGACTGTCAAGTTATCATAAATTGCTGGTCTTTTGGTTGACTGACAAGAAGCTATCAGTTGCAGGGTTTATGTCTGACTGTCAATCATTTGTAATCAACTGCAGGGATTATTTTTGACTGTCAAGTAATCATCAATTGCAGAACTAAGTTTCTGACTGTCAGTGAATTACCCTTCCACAAAATCATGTTGCGCAATCTCTTCTTTCACATTTTAATAATTTTGTGGGGTTTTTTTTTCCTCTTGTTGTCGGGTTGTCAGTTTCACATTCCTTTTCATGGTAATGTTCAGTGAAATTCAAAACACCCAGTTTTATTGTAATGTACATTTCTTTGTCATTCCAGTATTTACAAAGTGGGAATTTTAACAGTGCTTATAGCTTTTAGAGGCGTTTGATTGGCTAAGAGCGGACCGGGCAAGACGGGTTGTCTTTTCATTGTTAGCCGCGCGAAATTTGGCTAAGCAGAACAAACCAATAGTCCTAGTTTGCATCAGTTTGACATGGTACAGTATATGACACCAAAAATGTGTTTACTGACAGCAGAACATAACTGCAAACATGACTGAAAATAAAATGCATAATCCTTCATAACTTAAAGTAATTAATTCTTTACAGCAAATTTTACATGTGAAGTAATGAAGAAGTCAAGAGACGCATCCGCAATGAAATCGGGCCCTATACTGACCTTCAAACACTAGCCAGACCATGAAAACTGAAGTGGTTTGGTCATGTCACACGCTCCTCTGGTCTTGCTAAAACAATCTTACAAGGCACAGTGAGGGGAGGAAGAAGAAGAGGCAGACAAAGGAAGAGATGGGAGGACAACATTCAAGAGTGGACAGGCATGGAGCTGAGAGACACCCTGAGAGCGGCCGAGAGACGCGAGGACTGGAGAAAGGTGGTTGACAAAGCTTCAAAGGCGCCCCACAGGATTCGGAATCTGAGGGATCGGTGACGGTGACGGTGACGTGACACACACTACTTGCTCTACATCACTGTTAAACACTCACAGGTTCTTTCTCAGTTGAAAATAAAGTACATGCCCAGAATAATAACATTCAACACTTCACCCTGGCATCCCTTTAACCCCCTTCATCCTGACAAAGCCTCTCTCACTAACACGTGTATTTAAGTCCACACATGACACACACAACCAGTGAACCACACAAAGTTTTTCAAAATCATCCTCCCTAAACACACTCTCCAACTGTCAACATCAACCTCCCAACCCAACGCACATCCACACAAAGTTTTTCAAACTCATCCTCCGTAAAAACGCTCTCCAACTGGCAACATAAATCCCCAAACCCTCCTCCCAACACCCCTCTCTCTCCACTCTACATCCTCTCCCTTCCGCCTCCAGACCCCTCCCCTCCACACACATACACCATCCCTTCCCTGTCCCTCCCTCCCCCCATGCACACACATCCACACAAATTTTTTAAACATCATCCACCCTAACACAATCTCCAACTAGCAACAACCACATCCCAACCCTTCTCCCCACTCTTCATGCTTTCCCACCCACCCTCCACACCCTCTACCCCCCCCCTCCACACCCTCTCCCCCCCTCCACACCCTTTCCCCCGCCCGCCCCCTCCGGAACCCCCCCCCACCAACCCCCACGCACCACCGGAAACGCTCTGTGTAGAACAGGAATCGGGCTCAGAGAAGGTGACCAGCGATGGAGAAGAGTGATGGCTCGCCTCCAGGGGCGACTGGGTCTGCCTCTCCAAGGCAGAGGTGGAGGCGTTGGAGGAGGTGGGGGAGGGAGATGGGAGGGGCATCCCAGGGGCCGGCGAGGTCACGCTGACCGACAAGTCGGCGTCTGATTTGTCCTTCTGGTGTCGGTTGGCTCTGTAGGTCGACACACCTGTTCGGGGCAGACCCAGGGTGGTAACCATGAGTTTTGCATGGCAGGAAAAGAAAACGCACACACACTCACACTCTCACTCACACACTTATGTGCACATGCACACACACACATTCACACCATCTTCAAGCATGCACACAGATGTGCACCATCCCAAAATGATTTTGAAAAGTTTTCTGCCAGTGCTTCAAGGTCTATCAGTTGCCTATTATTTCAGGTTTCTCACTGCTGGCCTTGTTGAGTGTGTGCAAATTTTTGTGTGTTGTGTTGTGTTGTGTATGTGTGCAGTGTATATAACATGTGTGTTATGTGTGTGTGGTGTGTTTGTGTGAGTGTGTATGTTGTGTGGAGTGTGTGTGTGTGTGTGTGTGTGTGCGTGTGCATGTGTGTGTGTGTGTTAGTGTAAGTGTGTATGTTGTGTGGTGTGTGTGTGTGTGTGTGTGTGTGTGTGTGTGTGTGTGTGTGTGTGTGTGTGTTATGTGTATGCTGTGCTGTGTGTGTCACGGGTGTCGTGCACACATATATACATGGCCTATTGTGAACGCTTAGCCTTAGCGCTTCAAAACAGATGAAACAAAAGAAATGCACATCATTATCACCACTACCATCAGCCAAAGCATTCACCCGCCTTCACAGCCTAAAGAAGTAAACAAACTGGGCCACAAACAAAACTTAATGTGTATGGAAGTTTGAAAACACGTTGTGATGATTGTATGCATTTTGTTAATTTTTAAAAAATATACTAAAAAAAAGAAAAAAAGGATTACACACCTTTCTGACCAGGTGGCTGCAAGGGATGGCCAGTGGTCTGGCACCACTTGACCGGAAAGATGTCGCGACAGTCAAACCGACACCAGTAGTCAAAGGCCCCACGCCAACCGTCAAAGGTGACATGGATCTGGTCACCGTTGACTGCCCCCACTGTGGCCGGACAAATCAAGTGCGAGTTTTTACGGTCCACAGCTTCCAGCTTCATGCCCACTTCAAAGTGGTTACCACGCGGAGTGGGCGGCTCCTGGGCAGACAGGAACAGCACGTGTTAATAAGAGCAAGGAATAAGCAGCGTGTACGCAACATTATATACATTTACAGCACACATTATTAAGAGATGAGAATAAGCCTATATACACAGTATTTCACACATTTACAGTACAAATTAAGAGAAGGGAATTGGCCATGCAAATACAGAATTTCACACATTTACAGAGATCGGAATTAGCTATATGTATGAAGCATATCATACATTTACAGCACACACGTTGGTACAACTTTCCCTGAGCAGACAACAAATTGCACAGACCACTGACGCAGTTTGCAGAGAGCAAAGGCTGACATGCTTTCGAAGGACTTGTCTTTTGCCAGCCTAATATTCCCTACCATATCAGTGACATCAACCCAACACAACCCATCCCAAATGCTCCCACCCCTCACCTCCACAAAGCCACTCTCAGTTCTGACTGTCACAGTCCCAGCACTTAAACAGATCGAACAATGTTAGATCACCACAAGGCTACAAATCAAAGAAGACTGTAGTGCTGCCGCTTATTCTTGCAGAAAGTTATTACCAATCTCTGAAAGGCAAAGCTTCAACAACTGCACCCATGAATGAATGCACAATCCGACAATGATGATACAGTGGAATCTGCTGTACACAACTATTTTGTGACAAGAGAAATCTTAACCGACTTAACCAATATTTCGGTTAAGAAAATAAAAAGGAACAGATGAGTATTGTGGAAATACAATACTTGCTTGCATCAATCAGGTTATTGTACCCACAAAAAAAATTGTCCACACTAGCAATAACTGAACTCCACTCCACTGTATTTCTAAATGCTTTTGATGGAAAACCCCACAATCGTAATGTCATCACTCTGTGATGCGAATCACTTCATCACAACAGCAGATCACTGACGCAAACTTATCAGGTTCTCAGGTTTGGTTTAAACATAATGATATCAGACGGGGTCTCAGGTTTCGCTTAAACATAATGATATTGTCATAAAAATAACAAATCAGATCAAGAGACAACCTTTTTAAAGCATCGGTCAGGAGCAATCTTAGCCCCGTGCAATGTTTTTTGAAGGAAAGTTGGCCAGATCGACTGATTCATCCTGAAACCTGCAGAAAGACACAATAGTAAATATGAGTTACTGATTTAAAACTTTTGATTCAAGACTAATGCCTGATTTCTTCTACAATTTCCCACACATCTGACCACTTAAAAAGTAAACATTTTACTGAAAGGCAGATCATGAAAAGTGAAGACCCAAAGCACCACATAGAAATGTACATTTCTGCTGGAAGCATTTGCAAACAGTATACATCCCATTCAATTTCAAGGGAAAACTCAAGTTAGAAATGAAAATTCATTGCCCATCCACTCTGCCACACACACTCAAAAAATGCAGAGCGGTTTTTTTTTTGTTTGTTTGTTGGTTGTTTTTTGTTGTTTTTTTTTTTTTGGGGGGGTGGGTTGTTTTTTTTTCCTTTTTTTCTTTTTCCTTTTAACTTATTCTTTCACTTTCCAGCATACTGAAAGCACATACATAACAAAGTGATCTAACATAGCACATCTTTTTTTTTACTTTTTTTTTAAAGCACCATTTTGGGAACATTTTCACACTGAAGCTTTTTCTGAGTTCAAGAAACGTGCAACCGGGAAATTTCTTCAAGGAGTTAGCGTCCCTTACATGTGGCAGTTCTTTTCTAATGTGTCCATGGGCTCCACTGGTCATGTTCACTTTTATCAATGAGTAAGCTTTGTATATGCGTATGACCATTTTCACTCCACCATTCAGGCAGTCACACTCCATTTTCAGGGGTACAACTCTGTTCAATAGTTCTCCACTCACCTAAGGGTGGCTGCAGCAAGCCATCATGCTGCTCACAAAAGCCAATGGGGTGAAGATCAGAGGAATCCACCAGCCGCCAAAAGTCATTCTTGTTGTCGCTCCCATCAAGTCTCAACCGGAGTCGTGGGCCCTGGATGGCTACCACAGAGGCGACGCAGATGAAGGTCAAGTTGCGGGGGTCAGAGGCCTCCAGCTTCATGCCCACCTCAAACTCTGTGGGGGGAGGCTCTGGCCACTGTTCAGCAAAAAGAAAACATTACTGCCATGGTTATATCAGTCAATGAATACACACAAACATGCACACACACACACACACACACACAAAATAAACAAAACAAAACAAAACAAAAAATCCAACAAAAAAACCCTAAACAATAAGAAATCAACCGGAAAAAAACTATCAAAACCAAATGTGCTTGTGTGTGCTCACACACACAGACAAAGCTTTACAAGTAGATAATATATTTCTAACATGCAGTCATCACAAAAAGAAAAAAAAGAAAAAGAAAAAAAGGCCCCAAGCAAATGTAATAATCCCCAAACTAAACAAAAACAGAAAAAAAATACACCAAGTCTAAATACACACACACACACACACAAAAGATTCGTGAAACAAAATATTTTCATTATAAAAATATGGTCAAACAAAATCCATCTCCCCATCCCCCGCCACTCTCTCTCTCTCGTGGGCACATGGATAGCATTCATGCTTACCTGTTTGAAGCAACTGATAGGTGCTGCTGCAGCATTTTGCTCAACGAGATAACTGTCCCATGAAAAGGTACCTGTCAAAACAATACTGTAATGTATTACATGCGTATGAGAACGTATGCTCAGATAAACAGAAATAAATAACAACCAAATGACATTCAAAAATACAAACATGAAACAGAAAACTGAATGAGCATTATAATGGAGGGACAGAGGATAAAACAGTATTTTATGCACCACTGTATGTAATCTGTCTTTTGTCAATTATCCTCTCTCATTCAAATGAAAACAGACCACACCATTCAGCAGTTCTAAAATCTGTTCGCCATCATCAGATTCTATTTGGGCTCATGGTTAATCTTATGAAAATAACAATAAGTTTTGTACTGTTGAGAAAAAATGTATGGGAGGAATTTAACTGATTGATACTACCACCAGTCCTGGAGAATTCCAGGCCTACTTTGAAAACCTGAACGCTTTTGCTGAAAAGGAAAAATATATAATTACAATTATATGTCATAAGAAAGAGACAGAGAAATTAAACATGCAAATCATTCAGAAATTGTTAATTTAAAACCAAACTGGAAAGTCAGTCAGTAAGTCTTCCTCAACACCAAGAAGAACATCAGATTCACCTTGAGTTTCATACTGATAAGAACATCCTCTGGAACTTGAGGATGACATGATTGAATGAAAGGTTGTCGAAGCTTGTAAGTCCCTGAAAAACAAAAAATTGCGAGCATTATCAAAAGAGTTCTTGTAACTATTCAAGCTCCATTATGATCACTTGACTAAAACATAAAATGCAACAGAATCTGAAATATCAGTACATAGAATTCCTGTGTTGTATTCTGTTGTGTTCCGTCTCTGAGAGCAGGTGCATTCTTGTGTTTATGTTGGGTAGTATAGTGTTGTGTGTATATGTGTGTCACACCGTGTTTTCAAATCATAATATTGAGAACAAAAAGAAGGTTGAAATCTGTCAAATGTTTCTCCACAGCTACATTAAGGTTGCTATAGACTAACTTCACTAAGGTGACCCTGTGATGGTAATAAAATGAGAGAATCTCATCAACAGATCATAGAAAAAAAGTGCATATAGCTGGTAATGCAGGATTTGGGAAATGTGGCACAGGAGAAATGCCACTGCAATGAGGACAAAGATGCAGCAACCAAAAAATGAAATAAAATAAAATAAAAATGATAAAGAAAGAAAACAAGGAATGAAATGGAAACCTATCTCAAGATGGTCATTAATATCATATCATGAAAATGATTAATTTTGTAAATGTAATGTTCATTATACACTCTCACAGTTCATATTACTTGAATTTAAAAGTCATGCACCACTGCCACATATCAAAACTTGATGTCTTGTAATCTGCTTAAATCTATTCACATATTCTAAAAGATTCTTTTAAATTAAAGGTGTCTGCTACTGCTAATGTTAGATCCATCAAAATGATGTTATCCTTGTAATAATAAAACTATTACTTTGGTGCAAGCAATTGTCCAGTCTCACCCTTTCCCCCCAATTTTGACTATGCAGCACACATTTAGCACACTGAAAAAGAACCCATAGCAACACAAGTCTTGTCCTCTGGCAAAACAGTTAAAAAAATTCATTCTGATCTACACAAATATAGATGCATGCACTCAAGGCCTGGCTAAGTGAATTGGGTTATGCTGCTGGTCTTACATGCTGGGTAACGTATATGGATTTCTGCAAACACAGTGCTGATTAATTCAAGTCACCCAAAGACATTGTCCTATTATTATAGTATTAATCTGCCAACACCCAAGACCTTCAATGGAACTCACCCCAAGTATAAAGCAGCGGTTGTAACTAAGATTACCATGAAAGCAGGGAATTAGTCCACAGAATCTGTGAATTGTTTTCTATACTGATGATAAATAAGGATGACGATCATAATGATGCTGTTGTGGAGCTATTTCATGTCTGGGACTTGATCAGTAGACTCTACACTAAGCTTCCTTTCTTATTTTTATATCCCAGCATTGACCATGCCAGAATTAGACATTTCCAGCATTGGTCAGGAAATTAGAGCAAAACAGACAAAGCCAAATCTGTTATTAGTGTGAAGTAGATCTAATGACAGTCACCTGTATAGTGTATGGTCCCAGTCTTCCCATTTCAGCCCATAGTACATTCACCTCTATTTTAGTATTTAGGACCAGAAGCTTGCGACTTGTCAAAAAAGTATGCCTCTGCTGAATCTTGAATCTGTTGAACCCACATCCTTTCAGTAAACACTTCATGTCACTAGCCATTTCACCTTAGTTGATGGTGCCAGTTTTACAGTTTGAGTGTGTATAACTGTGACAGCATATGTGTGAGTGTACATATGTACAATGCAGTCAAGCCTTGTCTCATTATCCTATTCCCCCACCCACCCCCTTTTTTTTTTTTAACTTAAGATAGATCTACAACCCACTTTGAAGGTAAACACATACATGTCCACACAACACCCAATGACAAATAGACACTTACAAACATAATCTAACAGTATCAACACACAGTGATCAATACACATGCAAGTGTTCAGTGTTGACGATCTTCAGCAGTCCATTGCTAATGTATGACTTTTTCAACTCCTTGTTAAACAGTCCAGTTGGTTCGCTGTTATAGTTGTTAGTTTTTCATTAGAAATATGTTATATTGTTATGATTTTTTGTTTATTTTTTAAACAAAACTTAAATCAATAATTTTCACACACACACAAACACACTTTCACTTACTCGTATGTGTACAAAGTCATCCCCCACTCCCTCGATTTTTTTCCTTCCCTCGTCTGATATCACTTACAGTGAAAAGACGTTAAACTAAAGAACGAACAAACAACACTTGCAAGTTGCATGCATACACACATGTCTGTCATTTAAGATTAATTATTTTACGGGAAGCAACACTCATCCACTGAGCTTTTATTTTGGAATTGGCCAGATGGGTTCCACACTGCTTTTGCACAAGGCTGTTCAGTGTTATCTACACTGGAGCCAGCTGTTGTAACAGGCATAAATGCCATAACCCCTTGTCCCCATCCTATTTAAATTCCCATCAATTTTTTTTTATCAAAACAAACTTGTATTTGAATGCTTAAAATGGCACTGTATGATGCATCATCCATGGGAACATACAAGTTGGCACTTTTTTTTTCTTTTCTGGCAAAAACGGTCAAAATCTTAAATTTGACAATATGCAAAGGGCAGGGGGCTGTTGAGATGGGGTGTAATTTTTCCTGAGTTCAGAACGGTTACTGTTTTCGAAAGATTAAATAAAGAATCTGGGAACGATCACTGACTGGACGGTTGTTCTATTCGGATTGAAGTACAATTTACGTCTGTGTGATGTCATCGAAACCATCAATCAGTCACACACCATTCAGCGACTGTTCGCACAATAGCTGTACGTTTGAAGAATGGAATTTTCTGACAGAAAATATTCCAAAAATGTGATCGTAGCAATTTTTTACCTGTAAATGTTTGCAGAAGCCAAAGTTTGAGAAATAGTTATTGAACTCTTCTGAAGCGTTCAGTGGCATCAACAACTAGCGCCATATTACGATCACGTACATCTCGTAAAATCTCGGCATCTTTACTCAGAGTGATCTCCCTTCTAGTGGTCCAGCTGCTCGATGTGAAAGAGAGAACTTCGCAAAGGTACCGCTGAAAATGGATAGTGAAATTCAGCGTTGGCAGAGACAGGGTCAGCTAATGGATCTGATTGACGAAAAATGGAGGGAGGACATTCTTCCCAATGAAGACATTGCCGTGCCACAGATGGAGCTTCCTGAGTTGGAGCAAGACAATGGACCGTCCACAGAAACCCTGCAAGAGCAGGAACAGAAGTGGAGCGATTTGGCATTGCAGTCTCTGCACGAACAGCCCCCCACTTCTACACAGAGCTGATCTATTATCATTATGATTGGCCCACCTCAGGTTACTATTTTCATATTCGCAGTTCAGAGAGTACAATGTTACTTTTTCATACGTCAGACTAAATGCTGTATGTGCACATATGAATCGTTATTGTTGAAAATTCCTTCTGTCAATCTGTGTCATGGTCAACGCTCGTCTTGTATCAGAGGTTGATAAGCTTATAGTTGGGACAACACCAAAGTGAGAGCTGCATGATCCTCAGACTAGTAGGCAAGATTGCACTGGCTCTTAATGCTGCCGTCTTGAGAGCTAGTTAGCCTTTGGTGACCATCCCAACTTGGCTGAGAGAGTTGGTATGTAACTTGGGCATGACACACTCCACTTTGATCAAATCTTAGCGCAGATAGTCAGGACAGCAGCTGCCTCCTCAGTTTTTCTTATGGTCATAGTTGGTCACGACTATGTTACAACATTTTCTGTGTGATTTTTGCAAACATTAGTGATCAGGCTTTCTTTGTTCGAGCATGTCTGAAGGCAGCACAACTAGATCAGTTGTCATTAACAATTAACATCGTCAGATTGATCATCAGCTAATATAGACTTATCCAAGGCAAACCTATACTCTTTCCCATTCTGTTGATAGATTATATCACTTTTGATTGTTTATCCTACAAATGAATGAAGCATTCAGTGATTCATAAAATGAAACCAAATTGCATAATTTACCCAAATTAGAAGGGAAGTTTTGTCATGTGGAGAGGAAAGAGTAATGTTGTCATTCCACAATCCATAATGAACACATTATCTGTTCATAACCAGATTGGCATTTTTTTCATGGCAGAAACTGGAAGACACCCAACTGGACAAAACAAATGACTTTTAAAACTATATAATTTCAGGTAGTACAAAGTTTTTGTTTATTGTCTTGTTTTTACTACATTTACAGTATATTTAAACTAAATCAAAGACACAACCGTTAAAATTAAGTACCGGTACAAGCATCCACTTTTCTTAATCTCGCTTTATGTTTTGTAATATTTGTATTGTATTTGCATTTCTTTTTATCACAACAGATTTCTCTGTGTGAAATTTGGGCTGCTCTCCCCAGAGACAGCGCATCACTACACTACAGTGCCACCCATTTTTTTGTATTTTTTCCTGCGTGCAGTTTTATTTGTTTTTCCTATCAAAGTGTATTTTTCTACAGAATTTTGCCAGAAACAACCCTTTTGTTGCCGTGGGTTCTTTTAGTTTTACGTGCGCTAAGTGCATGCTGCACACAGGACCTCAGTTTATCGTCTCATCCGAATGACTAGCATCCAGACCACCACTCAAGGTCTAGTGGAGGGGGAGAAAATATTGGCGTCTGAGCCGTGATTCGAACCAGCGCGCTCAGATTCTCTGGCTTCTTAGGCGGATGCGTTACCTCTACTCCACATAATATGGTTGTGGTTCAGCACATATTACTGATATTAAATCAGGAACATTTCAGAATGTTTTACTCATAATTTCTGGTTTCTTATAGATCATTCTATGGCTTTGTGTCCTCTCTTTTCTCTCTTTCCCACTCCGCCTCCATTCCTCCTGCCTCTCTGTGTTAGTGCAATTAAAACATTTGCCAGAGACTTTTCTATTGGAAAAAAGAGAGCTAAAAAGCATGTTTCAGATCTATTCAGTTTTTCCCTCATTGTTTTCAGGTCTGTGCATGTTGACTCTACAACTGACCACCAGTGTACCAGCTTGCAGACACAGAACTACAGAGACATCTGAAAGAACAAAAACAAAGTGGAACACCTGTTTTGTCATACATGTCTTTGGGTTATAGATATTCTTATAACCATGGATTTAACAGTATCTTTTTTTTTTTCTCTCTCTTTTGCACTCAGCTGTGTTTTTGCAATGAAAATGTTCAATATTGCATCGTAACTACAGAATCACCAAAGCAAATTATCAGCTTCATTGGTCTTGAAAAGACTACAGATGCTGAGGCTGTAGAATATTAAGGTATTTAGACTGAAGAGTTTGTGAAAATGAAAGCTTTGTATTTAATCATACTGAAACTGTTATAATGACAGGAGGTATTCATTAAAAATGGAGGAAGTTTTGGAATTCAAATCAAGCTTTGCTGGGTTTTTTTTACTGATCAGCATGTTGCAATGACTGATAGCTCATTTGCTGCATTTTCTTGTTTTTCTTTTTTTAATGTTGCATTTTGTTTTTGGGTTGTTTTTTTTTTCAAATACTGTTTCCTAAATTATTTCCCATTTGAATTCAGACAGATCTATACCCATATCATGGTACTTAGAATCCATACAAAATTAACTCAAAGGCTGTAAAAGTGGAATTGTTAGATTGCCCATGTGTGTGTAAACACTTTAAAAAAAATGTAAATTGCTGAATATGGCAACACTAAAACAGTTTGTTGTTTCACACTCTCAGCTGTGTATTTTTTATTTGGTATGTTTCAGACATATGTTAATTATACATAATAAATGTTTGCAATACCTGCTCTACTTTTTATGCACGCTGTGTGTGTGTATGTGTCTGTGTGTGAATAACTGGAATGAAACTGCTTTATTTGTCTGCACAAATTTAGTGCTAATGCTAAACATTGCGTACTGTGGGTCATTATAAGTATGTTAGATTAAATGTAATTTTAGGAAAGAATCCTTTATATTATTGTTGTTGTTGTCGTTATTACTATAACTATAAATGGCTTGATTGGGTTTAAAATATTTTTCAATGTCATACTGACTAAATAAGTGACACCCCATCCTAAGGGGCCAACCAATTATACAGTCTGTCTGCCAGCCTCAAAGAAAGTCTTTGACACTTCCAGCACTTTCTGTAGAGATCTGGTAATATCTCATGGAGTAGTTAACTTCCTAAGTAGCATAGCCTGGGGACAACAAAAAATGGGACTTCAGTTCTTCAGTCATTGAAAACTTGACAAAATCAATTAGAATAAAATGATTTTTTAAAAAAATGTAAACCAAGAACAGAAGCAATGAAGGAAACATATGGACAACTTACTGGGAACAAGACCTTTCCCTCAGATCCAAAGGTTCATGCCATTACCTTTCTTTCCTTTTTTCGTTATTATTGGGGGGTTTTCTTTATCAGGAACATGTCACTGGATTCTGATGGTTCTTCACTCCGAAACAAGACTTTCAGACTCTTTATAAGACATTTTATTGTTTTGTCAAGAAAATGTCAACAAACCTGCATGACACTTCACTGCTCAACAGATCTTTCATGTTACTGCACTTCACTTATCAGTTTATCAGGAGCAAGTCTAATGTAGTAATGGCTCTTGGGCAGACTTCATTGTATCACTTTAGTAACAGACTTTTCATTGAACTTATTTACGTTTCTTTATCACCAAGAAGTAGATTTATGCTGTTCATGAGATCATTTAGTAACAGACTTTCCACTGTTTCACTGGATGAAACTTCATTTTGTTTTCTTTGTTAAACTTTTGTTGTTGTCAGGAACAAGCTTGTGGGTCTTGGTGAAATTTGAACACGCAGAACTATTATATGACCTTTGTATTGTGCTCTTCAAATGATGGCCATATTCATGTGGAATAGTTGGATAGATCATTTGTATATCACATGAACAGGAAAACAAAATCTTAAGTCAATGGCTTTGGTTACAAACGGATATCTTACTTTAACTGGTCAGCAAAGTTCCTAAAACTTTTCATGCTAGATATCCCTTCAGGGCTGCATTCCATGTTCAAGTGCTTCCATATGTTTATAAATAAAGCTGTTGTACTCAGACATACAAGAAACACAACAAAGATAAAGAGAGTAAGTTGGGAAGATTTATTCACCATCTCCCCTGCACATCAAGACAGTTTATTAACAACTGGTGGACATTCAAATCAGTGATTTACGACCTAAATATATACAATGTCAAGGATACCTTGAAGTGTTTGTTTTGTTTTTAAATAAGTATGATAATGAACAGTGTTAATTTAACTTTCAGAATTAAATAAAACAGATGGCATTTTATGATTATACCACTTATTCACTTTTTTTCCCTCATGAAATCAATCTGTGAGACAGCGTTGTTTACAATTCAGCGGTGGAACTGTAATGGCCTACATCTATAGCATCATGTAGCAGTGTTAGAATAACAAACTGCAGTATTTTCTAACGCAAAATGTCTGCTGGCATAATGGAGTATGACTAGAATTCTTCAGTGCAGAATATGAACCAATCTTGAAGTGAAAACCTGTGCTGAGAGAAAATGTAGGTGTGGACAAACATTACTATTTCGACTGTGACTCCTTTTCAATCAGAGAACTTATGGGAGTGGGGGATGGAATCTGAATGTGAAAGCAAAATCATAAAAATTCAGTTACATTTTCCAATGGGAAAGAAATCTGAAAACACTGACCACGACCACATCCATGGCTTAATAGGTAATCAGTATTTAGGTGTAGTAACTGGCAGAGAAATCACCATTATACCAACAATTTTCAAAGTCAAGGTGAATACATAGTAACACATTTTGATAAGAGATTCTTTAAAAAAAGAAAAAAAAAAATGTGTAAAGTATGCAAAATTTCCAAATAGTGTGTGATTGTGTATGCACATGTGTAAAGCTTTGATTTTGACACTTCATTTACACAGCTATGACCCTGATATCGAGGAAGTTACACACTTTCATCTGGCAGCTTTATGTAAATTTAACAAGTCTTCTTGTTCTGATACCTACATGTGTGTGTGTCCATTTTAGTTCCTTTCTTGATGCTAACCTAAAGGAACCCACCCCCACCCACCCCCCAAAACAAACTAAAAACCCCCAAAAAATTCTTATCGGGGTACAGACACCCAAAATATACATTACATTTTAATCAACTTTTACAATGGGGGCAGATCCTGAGAATATTGATTCTGAATGCTTCACTGCAGGCATTATGCTGGTTAGCAGCAAAATTAATGTGGTACTTGGCCAGATAATAAATCTGCAAATCAAAAAAAATAAAGTGACATGACTAAAGATAAAGGGAAGAGACAACAGCTGCAGACAATGCTGTATAATATTGTCGACACTGAAAATTCCTTTGAAACATATTGGTGACTAAACCTAAATCAAACCTGCAGGGAAAATCAGATTTGAAATAAGGAAAACCAGACTATCATGATGTCAGTCTTGTTGTTTTTTATTCTAAGTATGTGATAAAAAATTGGTAAAACTGGAAAAAAAACAAACTGGTAACGCTATTTTATTCAAAACATTCTCAGTCATACCACCAGAACAAAAATGAAAATGCAGCAGTCGTTTTTTTTCCTCTGAATTAAGTACAATTCTTCAAGTTATATTTTTACTACTTTTTTTTCCTTTTCCTTTTTTTTTTTTTTCAGTCACTCTTCTCCAGTTATTCCAAACTAGGACCTCAGAATAGTTTCAAGAATGCCTTTTTTTCTTTTTCTTTTTTTAACAAACAAAAGAATGATTCCAGCAGCTGGTAGAAGTTGACAAATTTTCTCCCCAGCTCATGGTTTTATACTGGCACCTGTTTGGCAAGTGAAAATCAAACTGAAGAATTGCAGCCCTTGCATAAAGCAAAAACGGTGGGTACCTTTTAAACAGAAGCTTTGTTCTGATCCTCAACATACTTTCAGACGTAAACTTCCATCTTAATTTTACCCATTCATCTTTCTCGTCACTATTCTCCTCCCCTATACCCCCCACCCCATAAGCTTTCTATGCCTTTTCTCATACATTTTCTCTTCAATTTATCCCCTAATAAACATTCCCTTTACTGATTCTCTCTTCCTTTCTCCTATTGAAATGCTCTCTTTAGTCTTTCACAAGTTGTATATGTGTCTTTTAGTTTGTATCTTCTGCCCAATTCCTCCAGAGTTGCTCTTGTGCTCCTCGACATCCAACTGCAGCAATAAAGGCTGATCAGTCCAAGAAGATGGTAAGCACAGAGCAGATAAGTTTATGGGTCTAGAAGTGTGTTTCTTTTGAAACATTATTTGATTCTGACATTGTACAATTACTCTTTTTTTCCAAAGACTGACAAGACTTCTTTTTTTTTTTTATATAGCTTTTATGAATACTCCCTCCACTCCCTGACCCATGAGAAAAACAAACAAAAACAAAAAACCAGCTTGCTAAGTAACCAAATCACAAAACACCCACATGTGTAATCACACTTTCACACAACACTCGCCAAAACTTTCTTTTAATTTATCACTTAGTTACACATCTTGAGATCTACAGAAAGAACCTTAAATTTGGATTTAACATACCCATTTGACAAAAATACTTGCGTGACAAAAATATACTTGCTTTGCAATAGTATCTGTACAGACAGCAATAGTCTTTACACATTTGGTACATTCAAACATGATCACACTAAATGCATCAGATGCTTCTGTTTAAGTGTGAGTATATATATAGAGAGAGAGAGCGAGAGAGAGAGATGTGTCACTGAAATACAGTTTCACACAAAAACAAATCCAGATATAATACTTTTGGAAAAACAATCTGCATTCTCTCTTCACACTTAGGCTTCCAAATTTAATGATTACATCCAGTCCAATATATACACACAGTTATTCAAACATTTTACATATACACGCACAAATGCTGCCTCCATGTTTCTGTTTGCTTGTTTGTTTGAAACAGGCATATATATAAGGAAACATGTGCTTTGATTTTTTTAAAGATATATATATATATTTATATATGTAACAAATTATGGAAAAATCAAAATAGTAAAATAAAAATGTGGCAAGTCTAACAATGCCATTTATGTTTTTCCCCCATGGCATACATTACAAGTGACCAAATACCAATTACACACACACACATACACACACACATGCTCACACACACACACACACACACACAGTGTACCATAGCTGTTTGATCATAAACAACACAGGCTTCAACTAAAGTTAAGGACCAGTAGCACTGTTCAGAAACTATTAATTGGAGTTTGTTTTGGATGAATATTTCATCAAAACGAACAAAAATTGAAGACTAAATTCACATCATTATCAAGGAAACAGACTTGTCAACAAGACAGCCCCCAAAACATAAAGTGACAGACAAGTCAGTGATTAGTGTAGTCATCGTTCTTGTCAAAACATTTGTGACATCACTCCAACACTGAGTTGATGGACCAGCCAATAATGCAAAATATACTGAACCCAAAACTTGTATGACTGAGGAATCTGAAGAAGTTTACTTCAGAAGACCAAATACTGGACCAGAACTTAAGCTGAAGCCTGCAAAACATCAAAATAGTAAAATATTTCATTTCACAGAATGTTAACTCAGTGTTGAACAAAAGACAAACATTACCAAGGTTTATTTTCTTGCATCAACCATGGAACAAAAAAAAAAGAACATGAGTATTTGGTTTGTCAGTGCATCTGCTGATGTGCACACAGAGGATCATATCACATCACAGTTTAACGGAATGTTCAACAAGGAGTCATGTATGTCGAGAGTTGCTCTCACGGGTCACGTTAACACTGTATACACACTTCCACTTCACATCAAAATGCCACAAACTTGTGACAGTAATATGTCTGCAAGTAGTTTGTTTACTGACAAACAAAGCTGAAAACAGATGAACAGAAACTTTAGTGCTGGCATCTGAAGCTATATGAAAAGTTTAAAGCTAAGAATAACAATCATCAAATTATGTATTTTTATGGCCACATAAAGAGCTGCTTGACTGAGACTAGTGAGAGCATACTTTTTTCTATTCTTTTTTTCCTATTCTTTTTTTTTTTTTTTTTTTCCTATTCTTTTGTTTCTTTTTCCGGTTCTTTTTTTCTTTCTTTTTGTGCTTTCCCCCCATCTTTTTTCAAAGTAAGTACATGTAACCTTAACTGTTGAATTTCACATTTTTCAACATGAGATTAAGTGACCATTAGACACAAGTGCAATTGAATTTAGTGTTGCAAAACTTCCAAGTTTTAAACTTTTGACCTCCAATGTTAAGTACATAGCACTTGTATACTTTTTTGAAAAGCAAGAGGAATCTTTAATAGCAACATGACTAGGTATTATGGTGGTCATCCAAGAATTTGCACTGATATTCCTTTCAGCAACAAAGGACACAGAAAAGAAAACTCAGATCTCAACCAATCTTGTGTCGTCAAACAATGTCCACACAGAATTCAAGACAAAAACAAGAGGAGGCTTTATCATGTACATAGTACATGAATCACTGTAAACATTGGGTGCACAAAACATCTGGCAGCAACTAAACATAAAGATCAACAATTTCCATCAGCAAAAAAAGGTATAATATTCAGTTAAATAGTCTTATCAATGGGTAATTTACCACTTCCAAGGCTATGCATGGAGACCTTTTGATGAGGCTTCAGAGACACAAAATGAGAACTGTTTGGCACAGGAACTGATCACGTTATATATCAGCCCATCAAATGCAGTCATTAATCATGCACTTCACGAAGGAAGATTGGCACAAAAGGAGGCTGCTTACAGTGCATATCACAGACTGGGAACGCAAATACAGCAGTGAGAGTTGGTACTGAAGATAACATCTTAAAGCAGATTCTTCATGGCAGGTATGATTTAAGTCAACTGAGGTTTCAATAAATAACTGCAGAAATACAAGTGTGAAACAGACTACAATCTGAAAAATAGGAGTTCCTCTCATTAAGTACACTAGCATGTGTCCCCCCCCGCCCCCCCCCCCCCCCCCCCCGCACCCCCTACCCCAAAATGAATTCCATTCTGTCTTTTTGTAGGTGTCATCCATTCTAAGATTTGCCATAATGAGTATAAGAATTGAACTTCTGCTCACAATACAGCTTCAGTTTCAAGGAGACGTCTAAAGTGAACAGACTGGTCCATATATGCAACACCACTTCTGCTTTACAGGAAAAGAAAAAAAAAGCAGATACCTGACCTATGCATAAAGCCAGCGCAGTTGTCAGGATCTTGAGAGCCTACCATATGCACTTCATGGACAGTTTATATAATCATCAAAGTCTGATCCCAGAAACAACAGCTTAGTGAAACAGTTTCAAAAACTAATCAGTTTTTCACTGGATATCCTCTTCCATAAGCTCACAAAAAGCAAAAATCTTCACTACCTGTATATTACACTTGAACTATTGTAACAAGCCATCATCCTCACTGTGATGTCTGATTAAACAGCAAAATGTCTTCCATTTTAATTGACCCTGAATAAATGGCTCAAGCAAATCACCAATTGTGATGAAATCTGAAACTAATGCATCTTTCTTACAATGCCTACCAACATAAATAAGAGAAATGAGTTTTCAACATTTTCAAATGAAAGACCGAAAGATGTAATGGGAGTGGACATGACAGACTGTTTACACACTGAACAATGCTGCTGACTAGCAGAGACTGATGGTCATCACAATGGCAGTGAATTAAGCTTCACGATATGCAGTTTAATACACTTTCCTTTTCCTAACAATTCTACTGAAACATTTCTGTAGCACACTCCTCCAGAATGTTACACAGTTTTATGCACTTCACATGAAGAGCCTTTCTCCTGTTACAACTATATAAGCTGCTATTACATGCACTGTGTGTATAGTATTTTTCACATCTTATTCAACAACTGTAAACACACTGGCCCTGAACGCTGACAACAGACTACGCTTCTCATTTTAAAGAACAAGAAAAACAAACATGCTAAAAAAACGATGAGTGGTAGGATGTATCTGAAACAATCAAGTTGTGAGGAACTATTTGAATCATCTGTGTTTCAATCAGTTCAGTTTCAAACCTCCATATGTCAGCACTCTTCACATCAAAAGTGCACACAAGTATCCAAACATCAGTTCCACAAAAAGTGCCAACAGTGTGGACAACACAGTCCACATATGTATCATGTATCTCCATATATGAACAGTCCACATGGGTCTCCAAATACCAACAGTCCAATAATATTTCTCCTCATATGAACAGTTCACTTATGTACCTCTAAACACCAACAATCTAATTATATCATCTCCATGTATGAACAGTCACCATGTGAATCTCCAAATGCCAACTGTCCAATTATGTATTTATCTCTGCATATGAACAGTCCACAAATATATCTCCAGGTATCAACTATCCATGTAAGTATCTCATAGGTATCTCAAACCAAGAGTCTCCATGCACCACGCGTCTCCACTTTCTATGTGGCCAAAATTTCTGCATAACCACACCTTAAGTAATGAAATCTTTTTTTCTTCTGTCTTTGGTTATAAATCTCTCCCATTCTAGTGTCAGGAAAGTGTTCTTTTTTGGGATGAAATCACAACAATCACGGTGCTAAATCTGAGGTAGACAAGTGCTCCACTTGACAGCAAATCTGCAGCTTAGCAGTACACAGTACTGAAAGCAAATCATGCTCTCTGCAAATGATGTGTGTCCTTGAAAGCAAATCTGTGCTTGTCCTTTACACAATACTGACAGCAAAACAATACACTACTGTTCACAATCTGTTGCAGAAAACAAAAATGTCTTTTTTGCTACTCATGACATGGCACTAAAATGTAACTTTTTCTATGGACACAGGCAGGAATGAACAGTGCTCAGAGTAACTTGTTTCAAGTAATAGGTGCAGACGGCTCCCTTCACTGCCATAAACGCATTTCTTTTGTATGTGCATAATGATGTCACTGATGACGTCATCAGAAAAAGGGAAATAGCCCTGGAAGGCTGAAAATTCACACAGTTTATCTAGCGTGGTATATCTCCAGACCATTTTCTCAGTTTTAGGCTTATTGTTTTGGATAATGTTTTATGACCTGAAACACCACTTTCTACTGTTTCCCCTGTGGCACTAAAGGGGTTTTAAATTGACTAAGAAATGAACAGACTCCACCAGAACAGTGGTGTTATTTTCACCGTCTAAAATAGAGTTTTACCCTATGGTACACTGATGCGGAGTGTTTTCCAATGGGACACGCTCTGTTTCTTCAGTTCTGTATGAAAACTTACCTGAAGGCAATACTGAAGACCAGGTGTCACAATGGAAACATGACATCATGACCATTCCCCTTGGTGAGAACAAGTTTTCTTCCTAACACGCATCTGTCTGGACGATCCTAGGTTCATCTTCATCTCTCAACTTTCAGTTCTGTGAACATCTGTGCATTAACTGCCTGTCTTAAGAATGATGAGGTAACGCATGACTGATGAAGTACCATAAACTGGAAAGTGAGGCAAGGTGGGGAGGATAACACACAAACATCTTAAAACCACATTTTTTTCTTTAATTTTCTTACCTCCTCTCTCTCTCTCTCAATAATGTCACTGTTCACCCCTTCAGATACAACAGACTAACCCAGTCTTTTTGCACTGTGGTTTCTGTTTTGCACATACAGACAGCATATGGGTGGTCACATTTCAAAAATCAGATTGCAGTCACACTTTGGGAAGGAAGAATAAGGTTACCCACATCTTGTTGAACAGTTATCAACATTGTGTACAGGTCGGTAGCACATGAAAATATGGAACTGTAGTACAGCCAGTCAATAACGTGACAGAAACACAGTAAAAAGAACTGTTTCACATTTCTGTCAACCAAACGGCAACATAAGAACAGCTGATGAGGAATGTCTGCAGGTAACAGTGGCACAAAATAGAACAATCATCCATCTGGAAACAAAATCCAAGTGGGTTTGTCATTCTTTTCTTTTTGTAAGTGTTCGTATCACAGACAGCAGAGTTCAGCAACTTCACCTTTTTTTTTTTTTAATCAATTTCATAATCACCGATACTAATACTGTTGCCAGTTCTGAACGAACATGTAAGTGTAAGGGAATTTAAATCAGATGGCTTTACTGTGTAGGGGCTTGGAGGCGTGGGGTAAAGTGGGTGGGGATATGCAAATCAGGAGGATAAGTATTGGAGGGAGAGAGAGGGAGGGGTAACACTGTTGATGATGGGGGCTTGGAGGGGTTTGGTGGGTGGGGATATGCAAATCGGGAGGGTAGGGGGACTGGGGAAGAGAGAGGGATGAGTAACACTGTTGATGGTGCAGGGCAGGGGTGGGGGACAGGGAGGAGTGTATGTGAAGCTCAAGAGTCGGGGAGGTCACTGGGTGGCGCACTGGATGTTCTGACCCATGTCCTCGGCGTACTGGTTGCACAGGCTGGCCCTCAGGCTGTCCACCTCCCCACGCAGCTCGCCCAGCTTGGACAGCCACTGCTTCATCGTCTGACCCTTCTCCTCCCCCGGGACCCTGCCCCCCGCCGCCTTGCTGCCCATCTTCTCCTCCTCCTCCTCACCACCCACCGCATCTGCAACACATGGGCAGCAGAACTGAGCTGTCAAAGCAATCTTAATTTCAAATATAATAATGGGGCACTAGCAAATTGTACGCGCGCGCGCACACACACACACACACAGAGTAACCACCAAAAAACAAAAACATGAAACTAAGAATACACACATGCACACATACAACACAACAGAACAACAAGAAAAAATGTCAACAGCTTCCCTCTATATTGCAGTCTACTCCACAGTAAACATAAAATGTATTTTTTAAAAACCACCAAAGAAACCTACCAACCAACCAACAGCCAGTAAAAAACACAACTAACGACACAAAAAGACACTTCTTCACACCCCAAAGCACTGACCTCTGACACCCAGCAACACAGACATGTTGGGGTCCTCTCCTCTGGCTCTCTGCAGACACACCTGCACCAGGGACTGCAGCTCGGAGAAGCAGAGGCCCAGCTCCGCCATGAAGCGGCGCTGAAGGCGCATGCCATCGTCCGTGGCATGCTGCTCAAACTGGGTCATCTGCTCCCTCAGGATCAGGTTCTGCTCCATCAGGTCCTGGTTCTGACCTCCCAACTGTGGACAGCCACCAGGGACATTTTTTTGTGTGAGTATGCACCCACATTTGGTTGATGATGATGATGATGAGATATGGATACTTTTAAAAAGCGACTATCCTCGGTCTACGACCAAGCTCTAAGTCTAAGCACTTTACTAACTCAGGAGTCATTTGCACAACAGGCTGCCTAACTGGGTAGAGCTGACTGACGGCTGCCTTTGGGCGCTCATCATTCGTTTCCTGTGTCACTCAATCAGATTTCAGGCACTCACACACACACACTCAGACAGACATGCAACATTTTACGTGTGTGAACAGGGTTTTTTGTTTATCTACCCCGCCATGTAGGCAGCCATACTCCATTTTTGGGGATGTGCATGCTGTGTATGTTCTTGTTTCCATAACCCACCAAACGCTGACCTGGATTATAGGATCTTTAATGTGCGTGTTTGATCTTCTACATGCAAATACACATGAAGGGGGTTCAGGCACCAGCAGGTCTGCACATATGTTGACCTGGGAGATTGGAGATCCACCCTTTACTTACCAGGTGCCGTAACCAAGATTTGAACTAAGGACCCCCAGACTGAAAGTCCAACGCTTTAACCACTCAGCTACTGCACCCGTTACAGGGTTCCCACTGATGGCATGGCTAACTCAGCTTATACTGGACAAACCTTACATTTGGGCCAACAGCAAAGGGAGAGCTGTATGATCAACAGTTTCTTCACTGCAAGGGAATTCATTTACAGTTTATTACTTTGTGAAGGACTATGACTCTAAAAATAGGAGGAAAGATTGCAATGGCTCTTATTGCTGCAGCCTTAGGGGCTTGTTATCCTTTGGGGACCATCCCCAATGCCGACTCCTAAAAACCTCTTGGCCAAGAAAGTGGGGATGTAACCTGGGCAAGACACTCTCCGTTATAATCAAATCCTAGACTAGTTTATCAGGACAACAGTTGCCTCCTCTGGTGTTCAAATGGTCATAGTCAGACATGACTGATAATAATACATACATACTTGTCACTGATGAGACCAAACAAAATTCTTTACTTTTTCCAAACCAGTCTGAAAATTTTCCAAAAGACACAGGCAAATTGACTTGAAAAACATTATCTGCAATACTGCTGATGAAAGAGATTGGTGGACATCTTAAGTTTATATTATTTTCATCACTTTCTTTTAGTATCAATGTTTGTTAAAACTTTTAGCACTTTTTATTTAATTGATGTTATTTCCATCACTTAGTAAGTTGGGCTTTTTCTAAATGCATTGCTGTGAAGAGTTGTATGAAGTCACATTTCCAAACCCTGAAGAGTAAAACATATTTTTCTAAGACTTTACCAGCCTGGAATGAAAGAACAATAGGGCTAGGCGAGTAAATGATTAAACAAATATAAAGAGTGGTAACTCTCTCCATTTACAAGGTACACAACTTGCCAAGTCAATGCTACTTATGCTACCGTTTCAGCTAGCACACAGGTAAATAAAAGGTACACTGGAACAAATGCACACACTTCCTCAAAAAAGGAAGCTCTGGGCTGGTCCTTATACCAATCATTTAACATGTGCACATTGCAGCAATGACAGAAGAAAGTCCAAACACATGTTTTGTATTTCTTCTTCTTTTCGTTAATATTCTTTTAGCTTTGCCAGTCTTGATTGAATAAGTCTTTTTCAGTGCACCTTGTTCATGCAACACACGGGACTTCAGTCAGTTAATCGTCCCATCCAAACCACCAGATGCTCAGTTTGATTTTTCTTGCCAAACTTGAGAGAAAGGGCAAAACCAGGAGGAACCAAACCTATTGGCAGATGAGCGTCTTAACCATTTTGAGAAAAAGGCAAGACTGGGACTGACCTTTGACCAGGTGCTTGATTTACCTGCCAAACTTCAGAGAAAGGGCAAACCCAGGAGGAATCAAACGTATACTGGCAGATGAGCATCTTAATTAACCATTTTGAGAAATGGGCAAGACAGGGACTGACCTCTTTGACCAGGCGCTTACTCTTCTCGACCTGCTGCTCCTTGTCAATGACCTCCTGCCGCAAGGTGCCCACCACCTCCTCCTCCTGACCCAGCCTCTCCCGCAGCTCCGTCATTTCCGACTGGAGCCGCATCTCTGTCTGGCGCAGGCGGCGGTGGGTCGTCTCTAGCAGCTGTCAGAAAAAGAAAAACACAGCATGTGTTGTTTTGTTCTGTGGATTTTTTTTTTTTTTTTTTTTTAGTTCACTTGAAGGTGTCTCTAGCAGCTGTTGGAAAGAGAAAAACAAAGCATGTGTTGCCTTGTTCTATGGACTATTTTTAAGTTCATTTGAATGTGTTTGGGTCGTCTCCAGCAGCTGTTGAAGAGAAAAACACAGCTTGTGTTGCTTTGTTCTATGGAGTTGTTGTTTTTTTTTTAGTTCACTTAAAGGTGTGTCTCCAGCAGCTGTTGGGAGACAAAAAACACAGCATGTGTTGTTTTGTTCTGTGGTTTTTTTTAGTGCACTTGAAGGTGTTTGTGGGTCATCTCCAGCAGCTGTCAGAGAGAGAAAAACACAGCATGTGTTGCTTTGTTCTGTTGACTTTTTATAGTTTACTTGAAGGTGTTTGTGGGTCGTCATCACCAGCAGCTGTTGGAGAGAGAAAAACACAGCATGTGTTGCTTTGTTCTGTGGACTTTTTTTTTTTTTTTTTTTTTAGCTTGCTTGAAGGCGTTTGTTTCTTTTTAAATTCCTTCTTCCATCCTTCATCCATCCCTCAAAAAATTCCTGCATTCATCCATCAGCATGAGTTTCTTTTTGTGGTCGTTACACTGAGTTACATGCAAATGGACAGGAAAGAAGGAAAGTGTCATGGAAATGTTATGAATTGTGATACGGGCAATGACATTTTTCTCGCGATAACTTACTAAACATGCTGGAGACGTTTCAGGTAAGAAAATCTAAAAGTATACATATATATGTATACATATCCCGCCCCCCTCCTCTCTCACCACCTTGGCCTTCTCCAGCTCAGCAACAAGCCACACAAAATCTCAACCTCAACCCCCCCCCCCCCCCCCTCCTCCTCCTCCTCTCTCTCACCTTCTAGGCCTTCTCCAGCTCAGCAACAAGCCACACAAAATCTCAACCTCAACTCCCCCCCCTCCTCCTCCTCTCTCTCACCTTCTAGGCCTTCTCCAGCTCAGCAACAAGACACACAAAACTTCAATCCCTCCCCCCCCATATCCCACCCATCCTCCAATCGCCTACATCCCACCCCTCCCTTCCCTCCCTCACCTTCTTGGCCTTCTCCAGGTCAATGACGAGGCGCTCCTTCTCCTGGCGGGTCTGGCCCAGCTCATGCTCAGTGCGGAACAGGGTCTGGGCCGACTCGTCCTCCCGCCTCAGGCGCTGCAGCTCCCGCTCCAGGTCCTGGGCCCGCTGCTCCGCCTCTTCCCCCTGCTGCTCTGCCTCCTTCAGCCGCAGGTCACGGGCCGTCAGCTGCTTGCGGGTCTGGGTCAACTTCTTCTCCAGGTCCTCCGCCCGGAACCTGCTCTGGGCGTGCTCCTCCTTCAGGCGCAGGATGTGCTCCTGGGAGTCAAGGTTCCACAATGCAAACATGCATCTTCTCCTTCTTCTGGATGTAGAAAGGCGTGTTCTTTGCTCCTCCATTACCCTCGTTAATAATAATAGTGTTGTGACCTGATACAAGTCTTCGTCAGATACAAAACATGAGTGTCAAAGAATCGACAGACAGACAGAAATACGAAACAAAAACTTAACCGTATGAAGAGCACAGGATCAGATGTCAAGATGGCTGCCGGAAAAAGAGGAAGCTAGTCAGGGATACAGAAGGGAGGTAACCTACTTCTGGGAGGTTATCGGCCGTAGCTACTTTCATTTTTTCCACATAGGCGGATAGTAGTTTACACAGGACAGGAATTGGAATTCCTGCTGGAGTCTGCACTAGTCGGTCACGGTAAAGTATGTGTAGTGAAATAGAGTTTCTCCATTGCAATGGGAAGTCATTTACAAAAGTCTAGTCTTTTGTGAAGGACTATGACTCTTTAAACTAGAAGGCAAGACTACACTGGCTCTTGGTGTTGCAGCCTTGGGGGCCAGTTCGCCTTTGGGACCCATCCCAACGCTGACTGTCCAAAAACCCTCTTGGCCGAGAGAGTGGGGGTATAACATGGGCAAGACTGTTTCCACTATAATCGAATTCTAACCCAGAGAGTCGGGACAGCAGCTGCCTCCTCAGCTGTTCTGATGGTCAAAGTCAAACACAACTGACTATCATACACCCTTGTTAATACAGAATTTCTCGTTTTGTCTCTTTTTAACTCTGTGAAGAGTCGTCCAGGGTGCCGTACAGAACTGTTCACCAGATTCCTCCAAGCAGACATGCCTACCCACAAAAAATCTTACCATCAGCTACACATCAGAAACAAGCTGAAATTTTTCCTGAATTTTCAGGGGCCCACTATATTCTTTACAAATGTGATGCTGCGGATAAGCCTTATGACTAATCTGCACAAATATCTCAAAATGATCGCAAGTTTCAAAAGCATAATTCTTATTGCTCTGTTACAGTAGCATAAATTAGGGCACCAAACCATAAATACTACACTGAAATTGTAGGGGTAAATGGGTCTGTAGTCTGTAAGCCTTTAATCCAGATCCTCATTGGTGGGAGAAAATTAGGTTCGTAACTTTATTCTCGTGCTCCAGACTGCCGCAAAAGACAGAATCAGGATTTTCCACAAGTTAATGTTTGGTATGTGTATTCAAAGGGAAAACGTTCCAGATGAATCATACCCTGGAATGATTACCTTTGTCTGAGATCTGAAACCTGATGACAACAAAAACATAAAATATAACAAAATAAATAAAATTAAAAAAAGAATGAAAGGATGTCATTCTCTCTGCCTCTATTGTATTGTATTGTATTGCATTGTACTGTATTGTACTGTACTATATTGTTGGGCAAGGTAAACAAAAAGGATATTTCCTGGGTGTTCTTCATGGTCTCCTCAGCAGTGGGCAGGTCAGCCAGGTACCTCTCCACACTGTCCAGCTTGTGGCGCAGCTGCTGGTGGTTGGTCTTCATCTCCTGGAACCGCTGGCCCCACTCCTCCACCTCCTTCTCCTTGCCCAGCAACTGCCCGCAAGCAACAGCACACACTGCAAGGCAACTCATTTTTATTATATGTTTCTCAAGGAGCTGGTTACTGCATTTGAACATATCATTCATGTGCAGCTCTACGCCTGCTGGGCAGATGCCTGAACCAGCAGCGTAACTCAATGTGTTTAGTCAGGCCTTGAGTGCATGCATATATATTTGTGTGCCTACCTGAGTAGATTTCTTCTATAGAATTTTGCCAGAGGACAAGACTTACGTTGCCATGTTCATGATGTTGTTGTGTTTTCAGTGCACCACGTGCATGCTGCACATAGGTGCTCAGTTTATCGTTTCATCCGAATGACTCAACAGACAGTTTGATTTTCCAGTAAAACTGGGGAGGAGGTGAGACCGGAATACAAACCCAGACCCTCATGGACACCTTACTGTCAGATACACATCTAAACCATTCTGCCACCTTCCTCCATACACCACCACTGCTGCATAGAAACTCAAAGTCACACGGGAAATACTAATGCATGTACATGTATGTGTAATGATGTGTTTCAATAAAAAAAAAAACAAACCAACAAAAGTCATTATACCAGTTTCAGTTTTGTTGTTGTTCAAAATCAGCCTCCCCATTCAAGGACAACAATTCCCATGTTCACTGCATCTACAAGTGAACTTTTATATGCAGTGCCATTTTTCACCCCACCTTTACTTCTGTCTTCGAGAGTGTGCATTGCATGCACCAAACACTGACATGGATTACAAGATCTTTAACAAACACATCTGATGCTCTGTGTGTGTATACACACAAAGGGGGTTCAGGCACTAGCAGATCTGCATAATGTTGACACAGTTGGCATTTAAACCCAGGATCATAGGACTGAAAATCTTTTCTTTCTTTTTTTTAAAATATTTCATTACCTTGTTTTCCAGAGTGCTGAAGTCAGCTTCCTTCATTTTCAGCTGAGTCTTCAGTTGCTGCACCTCATGCTCAGTGGCCCTGAAACCACATCATACACTTTTACTGAGGGGAGACTCGTGTGTTTTACAACTGACCATAACACTGTCGTGGACATTACTATTAAGTGATACACTGAAGTGACACACTCTCCCTTAGGAGAGCAGCCCGAATTTCATAAAGAGAATTATGTTGGGACAAAGAGCATTATACTATACTATTCAATGCAATGCAACATAATACAATACAACAGACAGACAAATGGAGGGATAGACCAGCAAAGACATTGCAACATTTCAAACACAGTATACAATACAATGCAATTTAATGCAATGCAACACAACTAAACGAAACAATTTAATGCAATACACATTCCCAGAGGACTTAAAAAGTAAAATCCACTATCTTATCCTCTTGGTGGAGCAAGCTGGTCTTTACCATGCATTACCTGAATGGTGAATCTTGCTATCCTTGCAGATGCCATAAACCACTGAACCACAAATGTGTTGCAGCTATCACATCAGTAAGGTTGGTATACTTTTTCCTTTCAGGGTCTAACTACACAGAAACCCCTCCCAGAGTCATTCTGAGCAAAATGAGGCCATTTTTTGGCACTGAGAAATCTGCAATCTGCCCAGTGAAAACAAGCAAGACTGCAAACAATGCTAAAGATTTTTAGATTGATTTATTTTTTCAACAACAACAAAGTATTTTCATGCATGTTACAGGTCTTCTCGACAATAGACAAGCAGGTTTAATTGGCTTTTAACTTTTTATCTACAAGTAAACAACACACACACACACACACACACACACACACACACACACACACATACCCCAGCTGTTCCTCCAGTGAGTTGATTTCTCCATTCTTTTTGGTAAGAGTTTCTGCCAGCTCAGTTTTCAGGTTGGAGTTCTTATATTGCAGCTCCTAGACAGCAAAACAGAGCAGGGAAAAATTATGTTGCAAACAATCCACTGATTTCCCTTACTACAGACCTGTTTCATGCCAGCATTGTTTTACTGCTCTCTACTCTGTGTGTGTGCCTGTGCATGGATCTCTCTCTCTGTGCATGTGACATGTTGCATGCTACATTTTGCTGTGACTCCTGTTGTTATGGGCCAGAGGCCTAACAATTAAAACATTTTTTGACTTTGACTTGGACTTTGATTCTCTGTGCGTGTGTGGAGGGGCAGACTGGATGAACGGGCACTGCCTAAAATCTTTATCCTTGAGTAATAATTTTTTTGTGTCTTTGACTTTGAGTATGTGTGTGTGCGCACACGTGTGTCTGTGTCTGTGGGTGTCTAAGGAATTATGGATACTAAAACTGAACACAATAAACAGATAAATGTAATAAAATGTGAGAAGATGCACGTTTGTGCAGGATTTTACACAAGAAATAGTTATTCAATTGCAAACATTAAAACATTCATACACATGTCTAGCCAGTTCAGGCAAGAATAGGCTCAACGGCAACCGAGAACTTAAGTATATGAACTGTTGTCTTGTCAATGGCATCTGGCGAATAATTTGAAAACCGCCAAACAGCTGCAAGAAAGCATGATCTGAAGTTGGTAAATCTACAACATTTATCCAGAAAATATAATTCATCCTCTAAAACCCCTTATTTGCACTGAACACAATGCTCTTATACGTTCCTTTTTTTTTTTTTTTGCTGTCCCATCACCTGTACTGTTTTAGTGGCATTACTCCCAAGCCCCTCATTCCAAGTTTCCAACACACAGCCATGTCTCGATTTTGTCTGCTGTGGTCCCAGCGTCGGAAGTCCACAGGGAACATGCAATGTTTAGTCACCAGGAGACCACACACCTGAGGAGACAGACCCTGCACTGCTGCTCAGTCACTTTGGCGGTGTTCAGTAGTGCCTGTCTGATTTAATGCACTCAGGACACCACATACTAAACTCCCTACTTTACAACAATAATAGCTTAGTATCAGAGCCAGACTGTGTGAGGGTCCCCCTAGAGTGGAGACCACCACCACATCCCTCCAACAAGTCACCCATGAATCTGATGATACTGAAGACCCTGACAGGATTCACCTCAAGCAAGGAAGTAGAAAAAGATAAAAATTTATAGATGATGAAAGAGGAGAAGGGTGATCACAATGTTGCTATGGAGGTCAATTTTGGTTTAGGACAACGTGACAAGGCTGCAATCTACCTTTCCTGTCATAATGATATCCCAGCATTAACCAGGCCAAGTGATACAGTCACTTGCAGTGTTGGTCAGTAAATCTGAGCATCACATCCAAAGACGCATCTGTGAAGTGGATGATAGTCCCAGTCTTCCCATTTAAGCCCATAGCACTCTCAACTCTGGATAGAAGTGGGCTGCAGATTATAGAAAAAAAAAAAACACACCTCCACTGGGAATCAAACCCGTGTCCTCCCATCCTCTGTGATGGCTAGCCACTTCACATCAACGGCTATATTCTAGTATATTTTTCGCTGCTGATCTTTCTGGATCTTTACAGTCAACCCTCACCGACCTTCACTTTCTGGTGCACGAGGTCGGCCTTGTCATCGGTGGCCAGCAGGGCGTGCCTCAGCTTGTTGTCGGCCATCTTGAGGTCCTCTTCCAGCTCCAGCACCCGCTGACGCAGCTTCTCAATGATCATGTTCTTCTCCCGGATGATGTTGTCTGCTGCCCGCCGGATGGGCTCCCACCGCGACGGGTCCTCATCTTTGCCTCCACCCAGCTGGCGCACCAGCGTCTCCAGCGGTGCCACCTGCTTCTCATAGAGGGCCTGAAACACAGTCATGTGCCATGTTCTTTTTCTTTTGAAAAGCATTTGCACTTTCCCTGACTTGTCTCATTTATGACAGGGTCATCCAGGATGTCATTCACAGATACTTACATGCACATATATAAGCATGCAGATGTTTATGAACAGGAGTGAAAGGGGGCTGGGGGAGGGGACAAAGAAGGTAATCGCAGACACAGTGATACAATATGAGTCTGATCCAAAACCGTTTT
>NC_134898.1:23711889-23749389 GCF_041734735.1 Babylonia areolata
TTTACACATATATGCTCCATACTGAATTATTGTGCACACACAGAAACACACACACAGAAACACACATGCAACACAGAAACAAAACAAAAACATCCAACAAACAAATAACAGTGAAACAACAACTAGTGGGAGGGAATCACACTGACATGGCCCAGTTCTGCGCTTGAACATATGTCATGAATACAGGTCTTTGCCAAAATGGAAAAAAAAAAGAAAAGAAAGAAAAAAGAAAAAAAGAAACAAAGAGTATCTTGGCTCCAGAGCCAAATGCTACAGTCAAAGTGATCTTCTGTTCACAAAACAGTCTGCAGTTCACAGCAGAAAGGGAAAACATGTGAAGCAGTGACAAACTACAACTTTCTTTTGCGCTTTACAATCCACCATCCTGCATACAAATTTAGTTCATTCAGTTTTTCCTATGATTACTGCAGCCACATTCATAAGCAATCTATGTGTATAATACATTAACCACTCTGTCCAACAGCACTGGTTAAGGAAGGATGTGACATATATATTATTAGTTTAGTGCATAATTCCAGAAGATGATTAAACACTGAAAAGATGTGGACAAATGGCACCAATTTAGTTCATTTCAATCACCCTTAATTGACCTGCTACTCCCACCTGTCGAATCATGTGCACAGGTGTGCCTGTGAAACGGTGACACAGCTTACCCACGCATTCACCAATACAAAAGAACTCAAAACACTCAAGCGTTTCCCATTCCCATTTCAATAATCCCCTAAGCATTATGTGTACCTGGAGCTTAATCAGGCAGAAACAGCAGAGGACAGGGAGCCAGGGTAATCAAACGTGAGCTGGCCCGCCTCACGCTTCAATGACAAAAGCTGATAAGATATCATTTCCCGGCTGCATGTGCACCATTCTGGGCTGCAAGGGCTCTAAATGCAGGACTCTCGTCACAGGAATGAAGTGTGAATACACCTTTCTCTGTCACTGGGCTGTAATGCCTGTCAGAGCTCCAAAGGGAGCTCTTCTCTGGCACCAAGTCATGTATGCTACAAGGTACTGCTGCTCCGCCACCTTTATTTATCTATTCATTTGTTTACTTATCCTTTTTTTTTTTCTATCTCTCCTCAAGGCCTGACTAAACGCGTTGGGTTACGCTGCTGGTCAGGCATCTGCTTAACAGATGTGGTGTAGTGTATATGGATTTGTCCAGTGACATCTCCATGAGAAACTGAACTGAACTTAAATGAACTCCTAAGCAGATGACACAAAAGAAGGAAGGAAACAAGAACACAAAAGGAAGAAGAAAGAAACTGAGGACGACAAAAAAACAAAAAACAAAAACAAAAAAAACAAAAAACAACCAACAACAAAAAGAAAATAGACATATCATTCTGTGTTTTGCTTTGAAAACAGCTTTGATGGTAACACTTTCTCTTTCTTCCTTTTTTTTCCCCATGCAGGCCTCTGTATGAACGCACATTCCTGTGCTCATCTGCAACCATGTGCATTTCATGATTCGCATTCTCTTCGTTTCCATGTACATTAAACTGCGTAAATTAGTCATGTCAAGCGAAGAATCTTTTGAACAAATGTCTGTGGGACCTCAGTGCCTTTGATTTTTTTTTTTTTTTTTTTCTTTCAAAGAAGAAAAATCAGTAAAGAAAATCAATGTCTGAATCATTTCCCAAAACTGAGTAAATTAGTCATGCCATGCAAGGACTCTTTTGAACAAACATCCATGTTATCACAGTGCCTTTAATTAAACTAAAACAAAGAAAGAGAAGAAAAATGACAGTGAATAAAACCACTATTTAAATCATTTCCCAAAAACTGGTTGAACATTTCATGGCTCTTTGATAAAACTAATATCAGCATGTGAGTGAGTAAGTGAGTGAGTGAGAGTGTGTGTGTGTGTGTGTGTGTGTGTGTGTGTGTGTGTGTGTGTGTTGTGTTGTGTTGTGTTGTGTTGTGCACTGCACTGCACTGTACTGTATTGTTTTGTACTGTATTGTATTGTATTACTATTTTGTCACAAAAGATTTGCATGAAATTTGGAATGCTCTCCCCAGGGAGAACGTGTCACTACAATGAGAGCACCGCCTTTTTTTTTTTCCTTTCTGCAAGTGTTTTCATTTCCCTATAAAAGTGGATTTTTCTACAGAATTCTGCCAGGGCCAACCCTTTTCTTGCTGTGGGTTCTTTTGCGTGCACTAAATGCATGTCACACATGGGACTTGGTTTACTGTCTCAACCAAATGACTAACATTGAAACCACCACTCTAGGTCAAGTGGAGAGGGAGAAAATACTGACAAGTGTGAGAATCTAACCAGTGTGCTCGGATTCTCTCACTTCCTAGGCGGACGCATTAACCTCTAGGCCAACACTCCATAATGTTTGGAGGGAGTGAGTGTGTGTGTGTGTTTGTGTGTGTGTGCACGCGCGCGAGCACACGTGTGCATACATGTGTGTGCATATGTCACTTTTATCATACGTGTACACGTGTGTACATGATGTAAGGCATGACCCATCCATTATTCTGTCATGTCATTCATCTCCCACTCCAAGTTCCAACACAACTTTCTCTTCCTCGCTTTTTCTGCATGTTCTCTCTCTCTCTCTCTCTCTTTCACTGTGATCTCTCTTTGCTCTCTCAGTCTGTGGTCTCTCTGTCCCCCCTCAGTGTTCTCTACCTTGTACATCTGGGTGCATAAACATGCCTGAAAGAAAGGCACTGGTGGTGGTAGTAATGGTTTAGTTCTGTGCCTATTCTGTATTCAGTTCAAAATACCAAATAAATATTTATAAACATGCACACACACACACACGTTTGAGCACACACACACACACACACACACACACAAACACACACACAAAGTGACAAACACACACATAGAACTGGTACAATAATTTTAAATTCAATTTTTCATTTCAAACATTTCTTTCAAGAATAATTTCTGTTTTCCCACCTTTCATTCTCTCTCCTTTTCATCACAAGGGGAAGAAAAGTCCAGTAATACAATACCTCCACACACCTGCAGTGCTAAATAAATAAGACCTAGGTGACCTTGTAAAATCACACACACACACACACACACACACACACACACACACACACACAGTGAGAAAGGCTCTCACACTCACACAACCTGGGGTATGTTATTCAATTTTTTCAAGTGTTGGCAAGAACTGTGTCACCAGCCCACCACACACACACACAATGTATCAGCTCCTGTTCCTGTTTATAGTAACTAAGCCACAAGCATCCCGGCTTTCTTTACATGCGGAGCACTCAGCACACAGGGTGCTCAGCACACAGGTTTCGAGTGCTCACAGGTTTCGGGACCCATGTCACGTATTACAAGGAGAGATAGAGAACATTTCCTGTGTACATAAAGCAGACTAACAATTGACTTACTCTTTGTTACCAAACCTTTGCTGCTTTTCATGTATGTGAAGGGTTACCCTGTAACCTTCTCTTGGTGAATCGGTACAGTGTGTTAAGAGCGTGTTCTTGGTGACAAATGGTTAGCATGTTGAGAAATAAGGACAAGGAGGATACATGTAATGACAACGAAACACTTCTATCAAAAATGCTTCTCTTTTATATCTATGTGAAAAGGTTTTTGTAATTTATTTGTTTTTGTTTTTTGGGGGGAAACAGTTTATATGCTAACTTTTTTGTTTATGTTTGTCTGCATTTGAGAGTATGTGTGTGCATGTGAGTGTGCATTTGTGCATACATGTGCATGCGTGCCTCTGTGTGTGTGTGTGTGTGTGTGTGTGTGTGTGTGTGTAAGTGTTTGGTTTCTCTTTATAACATATTTCCATTTTTAAAAATCTGTGTCATACTTGTGTGTGTGTGTGCACGCGCGTGCGTCTGTAGTATGTGTGCATGTATATGCATGTGTATGACTGCTGTGTTAATTTTGTGAAAAATAACTGGACGAGTAGATCAAGGGGTGCAATCTGAATGACTCAGTGACTGTGTGTGACTTGCAAATTCAATACAAAGCACTTATGTGAAAATGCACCCATGCATGCAGATGTAAAAAAAAAAAAAAAAAAAAAACCCCACAGGAATGCATTTAAGCCCAAGCAATACACTTTTTATTTCTTTTTTAAGCGTGAGTGCGTATTTGTGTTAAGTTTCATACACACAAAAAGAAAGAACTCACATCTTCATGATTCAAGTTGCTTCTTCCACACACACAGGGGAGGGCAATCACAGTTGGGTAAACAACACTCCTCCAGCAGAAAGACTGGTCATGGTGCCAGAAAGCCACTCCAATAAAACCACAGCCCACTGCACCACAATACCACCACCTACCTATAGGACTGGACCTGCTGTCCTTCACACACCACCACTACAACTGCTGCTCGCCTAGTAGTAGGAAAGTCAAAGGCACGGTCTACCCACACAAAAGCTCTGATCCCCTTCCTACCCTCCCCTTTCAATCAAACACCACCCCCTTCTCCACCCCCTAACCCATTTATCGGCCACGTTGTTTCTCTCTCTCTCTTGATCACAGGCAGGGCGGGTCACAGATTTCAGCCCATAAGGGGTGCGCACACACCACAACTCTTGCCAGCAGAAACAGGACAGTAGTAGGCTGCCAACTGCTCCCCTCCTCTCACACACAAAGAGTTGGTGAAGTTATGATGGAAAAACGTCCCCTGCCCCCACTCCTTTAAGAGAGCAAATTATACTGAAAGGAGTCAACCCTCCGAGTCAGGACTTGTGTGAGTATGGAGTGTGTATAGGGGTGTATGTGTGTGTGAGTGGCTAAGACACCCTGTAGTGCAGGCTAAAAATTGCCCAACCCTGGCCTGCCTGATCAATGCAGGTCTGGGCACGCCACCACCACCACCCCTTGTCACAGGAGACAAATGAGTGAAATCAATCAGGCACAAAGTGTGTGTGTGTGTGTGTGTGTGTGCATCAGTATGCATGTGTTTGTGTGTGTGTGACAACTGTGACCACCACAGGCCCTCAGGCCTGGATGTCTGTGGAACTGAAAAGGTCTGTGCTGAGGTCTCAGCTCTCCATCATCCATGTCCATACATTGTACAAAGCTATCAAATGGATCAAGCAATGCCTATATGGCTTGAGGTGGCTAAAAGGGATACATATCCAGAAAGAAAGAGAGAAAAATGGACAACAAACAGCACAGAAAGAACAATTAGAAAGCAAATGACTGTAACATTAGAATGGAGACATAAGGCTTAAAAAGAGAAATAAATAGAGTATATTTAGATATATGTATATATAGATATATAGATAGATATACATGTATATATAGAGAGAGATAGGAACTAAGGAAGACAACGAATAAGGACATGACATAAATACCTACAAGTATAATACTGTATCTGTCTGCAATAACACAACCAAAGTCTTTGCTATCAGAATAATGAAATATTCCACTCCCAATCTTCCATGTTGATACAGGTATGTGAGTGTTGGAGAGGGGGACACACTAGACACATGACAGTCACACACACACACATATATATATATATATATATATATATATATATATATATATATATATATTACACACACACACACACACACACACACACATATATATATATATATATATATATATATATATATATATATATATATATATTACCTTCCTCCCCTTTCTTTTAGTATTACTTAACAAACATCAATTTGCTGATGATTCTGTTACATAACATTATAATGTTCACACACACACACACACACACACACACACACACACACCACTTTCACCAGTGAAACAGGTTAGTATGTACCATGTGTCACATGTACTTTAAACCTTACAAATGAAGAAAACAATAGCAGGAAACAATAACTTTAAAAACTGCAGAAGTTGCTTCACTGTATAATGCATCTGACATTCAGTTGCTTAGGGCAAGATAAGTCGCCCCATTTTCATAACCCCATTCACTTTGGTCTGCAGAACAACACTGAACACTAACACAATCATGCACACACATACAATGCCTGGAAAAGTTAACAACTTCATTCATGATCCCTTTGTCATTTTCTGAACTTTAAAGATTGAGGCCAGAAAAGGTCTCTTCTTTTTTCTGTTCCAAACAATGTAATATGTGAAAACTGGCTTGTATTACAAAAAAGAAAAAAAAAAAAAAAAGAAAAGAAAAAAGAAAGGACACCAACCTCAAACATTCTAAACAAGGCCTTCAAGACTCACTTGTGATAAATTAAGTCCCCTAGCATTAATTACAGAGTAATTTCCCTTTTTTACTATCTGCACCAAAACGTTTGCAAAATAAATAAAAATTCCATGCTTAGCAAAAGAAGTTCCTGTTTGAACAAAAAATGATAATAATGACTCCTCTTGTTGTTGTGTCAGAATATCAGATCAAAGTGCCAAGTTTAGAGAATACAAAAAAATATAAATACCAGCCGCCGTGGCGAAGTGGTTAGCGTCGCGGACTGACGGCTGGGAGGACGCGGGTTCGAATCCCAGCGGAGGTGGGTTTTTCGGCCCGTGGCCGGCTCCTACCCAGAGTTGAGTGTGCTGTGGGCTTAAATGGGGAGACTGGGACCGCACAGTCGAGTGTCATCCACTTCAAGGATGCGTCTTTGGGTGTGTTGCTCTAATTACCTGACCAACACTGCAAGTGTCTGTATCTCTCGGGCCTGGTTAACGCCGGGATATCATTATGACAGGAAGCGTAGAGTACAGCCTTTCACGCAGTCCCAAACCAAAATGGACCTCCATAGCAATATCGTCATCATCATCGTCATCCTCCTCCTCCTTCATCGTCATCAATATAAAAACAAAATAGTCTCAAAGTCTGTGGCCTTTCATGCCCTGCTCTCATGGTGACCTCAGTTTCGCTGCCCCTCCACTTCCGTGCTTGGGGTGAGTCCTGTCAATGTCGTCAGTGTCGGCAGATTCATGGGGGGCTGTTGTTTGAGGGACGTGGTGGCGGTCTCCACTCTGGGGGAGACGCTCACTCAGTCTGGCTCCGCGACTAAGCCATTATTGTCGTTAGTAGGGGGCTTAGTAGGTGGTGTCCTAAGTACGTTAAAACAGAACAGGCACCACTGAACACCACCGAAGTGACTCAGCAGCAGTGCAGGGTCTCCTCTGGTGTGTGGCCTCCAGGCGACCTAACGTCGATGGTTCCCTGTGGACTGCCGACACTGGAACTGCGACGGACGAACCCGGGTGTGGCCGTGTACGGGGGAATCTAAATGAGCGGCGTGGGAGTAATGCCACTGAAACGGTGCAGATGATGGGGCAGCAAAAAAAAACAAAAACAAAAAAAAAACAGTAAATGCAGTTTGCAAAAATTAAGCTTCTTTTTTTATTTTTTTTGTGCCCATCCCAGAGGGGCAATATTGTTTTAAACAAGATGACTGGAAAGAACTGAATTTTTCCTATTTTTATGCCAAATTTGGTGTCAACTGACAAAGTATTTGCAGAGAAAATGTCAATGTTAAAGTTTACCATGGACACACACACAGACACAGACACACACACATACACACAGACAACAGAACACCAGGGTTAAAACATAGGCTCACTTTGTTTACACAAGTGAGTCAACAAAAGGCTAGACACAGAATTCAACATTAACACCATGCAGTCAAAGACCTGACATGCACACAAACAGCAATGTCAACACTGCCGTCAAATCAAAGCCCACCCCACTCAAGCCCCACCTCCACCACCCAAAGAGCGTACTCTCCAATCCATTAGAATTATGGCTATCATACCAACCACTGACCATAATCTACATGGAGACAAAGGCACACGTCATGATTACACTGCCACACACCAATGCAATGCGCACCACAGAACGGCACAATATGAAGACAAGGTGAAAAGAAAGGCTAATGCTTTAATGCCGTGATCCCAAAGGATTGCTGCTACTACATTCCATGACCAGTCAGGGAGAAAACACAAGAGCAAGGCACAGTGACAGTCCCTGCATGATTTTACTATATATACATATTACATTCATCATATATATCTGAACTGTCTGAAGCTCTGAATCACGCTACTCAGCGCAGGCACAGCCTTATAGTTATAACTATATCATTTTTCTTCAAGCTTTATTAATTTTCATACAAAAGTCAAGCCATCTTTATTACTTCCCAAGAGAAACTACCATGATGAAGTGTTGTTGTGGCACCATTTGTTGATCTGTTCTGCTTATGTGCAAATTGAAATGGGTCAAGATGTTGTATGGTATTACTTTGATTGAACAGTTGTAAGTGAACGGAGAACAAGTCTTTCAAAACAAAAGAATAAAAAGTTAGTGATTTACCACTTCATACAATAATGCTCCTTTAATAATGTAAATGTTGCAGTGACTGTTCAGTATGATGGACAAATTATTCTACTACTCTAGATACTTTTCAGCCAGGGATAGGCTTTTCATCAATACTTTCAATCAGATCATAATATATAATTTAAATATATCCCTTTCTTTGGACCATTCATTTTTAGTTGCAATGCACACACGCACACGCACACCACACACGCACACACACACACACACACACAGACACATCTTAGACAGAGGTTAACACTCTAATCAGAAAAGAACAACAGGCATTTTCAGTATAATTTACTTCTGACATGACTAAAAAGAATAACCAAAGCAACATGGATACATCCATACACATACATGTGCACACACACATACTCACTCACTCAAACACAAACACATGAACATACACACAAACACACACACATACTGACAGAGAAATACACACGTATATAACAACCTAACACAGTCAGCACACACATAATTAATATATACTAGTACACACACACACACACACACACACACACACACACACACACACACCTGAATGCTGCTGCCCTGAAGATCCAGGTTCTGGGCCCACAGACGTCTGCAGCATTTTCTGATTATCTGAAAACATGGACAGCTGGGAATTTTGAATCTGGAAATTTATGTATAGTAAGTATATAATGAACAGATCTATCAATACAACAACAACACAAATTAATACAGCCCAGGAAACATTAAGACTACAGCTAAATTTTTTTAAAATAATCTGAACAGATAGTTGTAATACATAAAAATTGCATGTGTGTTTAAGCCGAACACCCATTACATGATTTAAAAAAAAAAAATTTTTTTCATCAAGAACAGTCCATTAAAAAAAAAAAAAAAGCTGCATGTAATGTTTAAGCCACACTGAATAAAAAAAGAAATGCAAGTTGAAACTAACAACAGATGAACATTTCAAAACTGCGGTATCTGACACTCTAGTGACAGTGTCACACACACACAAACTACACAGAACTGATCTTAACCATGTCCAACACAAATATCCTATAAGTCTTACAAAAAAAAAAAAAAAAAAAAAAAAAAAAAAAGTCTGTTCATTCTCTGTCCTTCTCATCACCAACAGCACTGAACCCAATGAATTTTTCGTCTTAATTGTCTGATTTGAAGAGTTTAAGTAAAATCTCTAGTCCAGGCTCAGTCACCATGTTGGTACACAATGTGTAATTCACATAACAATACTGAACACAATAACAGCAAACATGGCAATATCATAATACAGCTAAATGATTCCTTCTTCTGTGTGTGTGTGTTACAACTCCCATATGCACAGTTCAATACATGTGTATGAGCAGGCATTAACATACATGTATCAATTACCATTTTTGCCCCACAATTTGGGCAGCTTTACTCAATTTTTGGGGATAGAAAATTTACATGTCTATATCACCATTATTCATTTGCCCAGTTCCCATGCTGAAAGAGAGGAAAAATCAATCTTTTTTTTTTCAAGTTATCTTTTTCATCCAAAAAATGAAGTCAAACTGTGTCAGCAGTTTGATAAAACAGCTGCATTTGAACAGTTTCATTTTGTAATTTACAACATACAGACATCAGTTTTTGAAAGTTCTCATGTTTAGTGAGCACAACAAAACAGTTGCTTACAGTTACAGTAACCAATGCAGTTCCTGCAAAACACACAATACCTACTGAACATTTGTTTTGGCATTGCCATGGTGTTAAGAAAATTTGATCCACTCTTGGGAGTACAAAGTTTCAACAACTAAAAATCAATTAAATGTTATATTCAGCAGAGAATTTGTTCTGATCGCTGATATACTTTACAAGGTATCATCTCTGACTGTTTTTTTCGTATTGAATTTCGTCACATTTGTAAAACACAGTGTCACATCCAAAAGAAAAAGAAATTCAAAAGAACCCCAAGTTCCTTAAACTCCAACTTCAATCAAGGTATCAAATAAAACAATATATCTATCAGACCTACAGATGATTAATGCTATGTTTGAAACCAAATGGTTTTACTCTCATGGACTACAACAGCTGTAATATCTAAACATCCTGTTCATATACCACATTGCTGGCAATGTATTCTTTTATGATTCACACTGACAATAAACTGGTTTAAGTAACCCATTATCCACCCATATGATACCTCTTTTCTTTTTTTAATGACAACCTAGTGCAGGTGTACATACTACATGCATTCAGTGATCAAAGCTTTTCTTCTTACCTTGCTCACTTCCTTTCTGTTTGTCTTATTCTGATGATATTGTTGATGGTTTGCTTTGTAATAGGTGGATTTTTTTGTCCTTGTTGTTTTCATATTTAAAAAATCTACATAGAAACCTTTAAAAGCTTATACATTCCACTGAATCTTCTATTCTTCACACAGGCTGACAAAGTTAGACTATGGTACAAACATACACAGAGTGATACAGGTATGAGTCTGACATGAGACTGATAATTCTGAATATTCGCCTGTGTTAACCTTTCACCAGGTGTGCTTGCAGGTGGTCATGTATACATCAGTGTATGCATGTGTGCATACATGTGTGTGAATGAGTCTCATAACCAGCAAGTAACACACACACACACACACACATACATATACATATATATGTATTTCTATATATTTCAGCGCTTTATCTCCATACCACTTTTAACAGGAATGCATATATATGTATGTGAGTAAGTGGGTATGAATTGCTTATCACTGACATATATTTCAGCTGCTTATTTTCATACCTCTTTTACTTTAGTCTTTACCACTTGCCTATCATCGTTCATATCATTCTGATGATATCACCCCTCCCATAACCTTTTTCAACTGTTCACAATCTGGATTCCTGATAATGTACCTATGTGGATCACTGCAATTATTATGTCTTTAGCTGGAAGTAAAATCCTCAACACACCATATTTGGTTTGAAAAACAAAAACAAAGTCACATAAATTATGAAACTTTATATCTAATGACTACTGATAAACGTCATTATCAAGACGGTATCTTGGAAGATCTGATATCTCTCTTTTCAAGAGACTGACTGAGCAATGACTGGACAATAAGTTTTATATACCCTCTTCACTGATATGAGCACAGACAACGAAGCAAATTACCAAAAGCAGTTCCCACACCAACCTAGCTTGTTTCTACACTAACAGAATGGGCATAATTCATTCTAAAATAATTAATTAGCACTTTATTCATAACAAACAATGAAAGGTATCTGTGACTAAAGCAACTTATCAACACCATGCAGCTACAAAAATGTCAGAGTATTAAAAAAAAAAAAAAAGACAATTACAAAAAAAACCCCATTTAAGCTGGGACCGGTGGTTCCATTCTGAGATCATTCTAGCAACAGACTGAGCACGACATGTGTTACACTGACAACTTATCCATCATTCTGTCCGTGTCTATGGCACTGTCATTAACAGTGGCTCCATGGGTCGAATGGGGGAAGAGGTAGCAAAGTGCTTGATACTCACTTACCCACTGTTGAGTAGTCAAGTGATTAGACTTCATGTCAACAGATGTACCATCAGGGCAAGTTCGAAAGGTATGTGTGCGTGCATGTGTGTGTGTGCGTGTGTGTGTGTGTGTCTGTGTGTGTGTGTGTGTGTGTGGTGCGTAGACATGTGAGTGTGTTTTCTCTCCCACAACCCAAATATTACAACTTCGCAAACTTTTTTTTTATTTTTCAATGAAGCAAAAACAATGCTAATATTCTAATTATCAGTATCAGTATCAGTAGCTCAAAGAGGCGTCACTGCGTTTGGTCAAATCCATATACAGTACACCACATCTGTCAAGCTGATGCCTGACCAGCAGCGTAACCCAACGCGCTTAGTCAGGCCTTGAGAAAAAAAAAAATAAAAAAAAATAAAATAAAATAACAAAAAAAAAAAAAAAAAAAAATAAAATAAATCAATAAATAAAAGTAAACTACTTTACTTCTAAGTAAACTACTTTACTTGACCTACCATTCTCAGATCTCTTACATGTGGCATAGTCATTCAACACAATTAGTTTTACATTTATGCCACTAGCTGTTTTGAAGCTAATATATAGCATCAAACTAGCATTCCTCATATCTTCTTATCTTATTCATTTTTAGTATACAAAACAGAGGATTACTTTGACCTCTGAATATGCAAGTCAGATAAAATCCTGGAAATAGTATAAGTGGTCAACTATATCATCAAGAAATGCAAACACAGAGTATCTAAGAGTCTAATTTTCTCTCTTCATGCCTAGTTTCAGGGGCCTTTGCTAACAAAGGACATACAACAAAGATACTGTGGTTTGTGGTCTGCCACAACTAGCGTAGAAGAGAACAAAGCATTACATATATATACTATATAGACATCAATATCTGTTTTCTTTAAGTTTTACTTCTTTTATATATATATATATATATATATATATATATATATATAAATTATATACATGTATCTATTTCTAACAAAATCTTTCTCATCATATGTACTCACCAGTATAATTAGCACGTGTTAGTTCTGAGACGTCAGGAACCTCCCCCTCCATCCCTACCAGCCGGCTTCCTTCTCAATGGTGCTCAATCTCTTGAATGATCCCGTGGTGAAAATTTTTGACAGTTATTTTCAATTCTCCAAAACTGACTGCTTAAATTCAATTCAGAGCACACTCCCTCTGTCTTCCTCTTTCTTGCTTTTCAGCATACCAGGATGAATTCTTGGACCACGCTTGTACAGGTTTCAGCACAACTACTTTTAGTTTATTTTAAATATATCTTTTGTTTTTAGTTTATTTCAGATATATGTGATTTTCTTTTCTCCAAAGTTTTGCTTCTTTTGGGTTGGGTTCAACTTGAAAGTTGTTCATCAGCAGAAAATCTGGAAAAACAAAATACATAAAATATATCATATTGCTTGTGGCTGATTTTGAGGAATGGAGGAAGCCAGATGGGGAAAGAAGAAAATGATAAAAACAAGCACACAAATTCATCATACAAAATAGAATATTCACATATATGTGTGATTATCCAATCACAAGACACACTGACACTCAAAACATATGAGCTAAAAACAGTACAAATTCAAATAAATAATCACATATGAACAGAAATGTCAACCCCTGTCAAGTGTAGGAACTATCAGGAAATTTGGTTGGAACATTTTGAATTTGGTAGGAACACTAGGAGTCCTACTAGTCCTAGCCACTTTTCATGTGTCTATTGACATCATCAAACACCCCCATGGCTGAAAGAAATGTAGAACTTGCACACAGTACAACAAGCATGCAAGTTCCCCAAAATGGAGTGCACGATGCATGGAATATTTTTCCGTGTATGTTTGGCAAACTTCTGTTCCCGCCACTGTTTCTTTACAGCTGACGCATCTGTGGCACTGTGTCGCTTCCCTGGTCTTTCTTTCTTTGGTTTCTCACAACTGGAATCCATGGCTGACTTTCTCAGTTTCCAGCTGCTTGTTTCTTCCTTGCACTCCACAGCTTTATCCACCAGGCACAGATGCTGTCTGATGCAACTTGATTTAGCCATGTTCACTTTTGTTTGGGCAAATGATTAAACTGACTGGTCCGCTCAATGCTGTTTCAATGTAAACATGCACATGATTAGCTGAGCATCGTCACATGAGACCAAGGTTAGCAGTGACTGCCTGGCCTCATGATTGATTAGTCTAGAGCATCTGGGTAATGTTATGACAGGAAAACATGTGACCATGACATGAAGTCAAAATTGAACTCCTCGGAACAATTTTGACATTGGCATAATGTCAGAACTGCGATAAAGTGTAACAATATACAGTAAATTCATAACAGTTGGCATCTCTGTGTCAATACAGAGGCACAAGACAGACACTTTTTTGACTAACTTGTGTGAACAAAGTGAGTCAATATTATAACCCGGTGTGTTCAGTTGTCTGTGTGTGTGTCTGTCTGTATGTACATATGTGCGTCCGTGGTAAACTTTAACATTGCCATTTTCTCTGGAAATACTTTGTCTGCCAATTCCAAATTTGGCTTAAACATAGTCTGAAAAAAAAAAATCTTCATGGTCATACCAATACTAGGTTGTAAGTTTCCCAAATTATGCCGAATTTCCATATCATTTATGGTTTATTTCTTTGAGATTTGTTCCGAAATCCAAAAATTCTAAAAACCATTTCCCACTGAGTTGCTGGAAGGTAAGTTGCATTTTTTAAGAAGGCGACATGACCTCGTTTTTCTTGTTCACAGTTATGAGGAAAGAAATACAAATTCTGGACATAACACATACAGTGATACTAACTACACCATTGTCATATTTCCTGCATGCAAATATTCTAAAGTGGACACTGAATTAATTGGAATGAACATAAAAGAAAAATTGAAATGATCGTTTCTTTCAGCCCATTGTGGACTGGTTCGTGCAGATCTAGAGATCTACCATGTTTTGCAATGTGCTTTAAGTGATGGCAACAGCTCCTTCACCGCCGAAATAAAAGAATAATCGAGATATAATAAAACATATAAAAATCATGATTTAAATGGCGTTATCACATCCAATACAATCATGTCTTTCTAATACATGATGAAGAAAACAAAAACACTAGTCAGTGGGGATTAGTCTGCTTGCTTCAGAACTGAACATGCATGGTTCAGTCCTGCTCACATGCCTTTTTCTCTTTTTTCTTTTTTTCTCCCAAGCCTATTTCATATAACATATTATATTCTTTACAGAACACTTTTTAAGATTCTTTTAACCTCTGTTTTTGTTGTTGTTGTTTTTCTCCTCATGGTTCCTTTACTGGATAAACGCGAAACACAAGGGAGTCTTGAAGGCTTTGCCTCTTGTGTTTTCTGTGTGTTTCTTTACAGACAGACACTCAAAGTGACGTGAAAACAAAAAAAGCATCATACACTGATCTGATAGAGAGACTGACTGACTGACTGACAGAATTCCTGAATATCAAAGAGATTTTTGTTTTTGTTTTTTAAACACACCACACAGTGTGTTGATTCACTGACAGACAGAGAGGAAGAGACAAAGACAGAAAGAGACAGACAGAGACTGAGACACAGAAATGATGCAACTGAGGAAAACCGATACACACGACAATAAGATGGGCCATGACAACTGAGGGGAGAGGAAAACACACACACACACACACACACACACACATGGATCCGCTAAATATTACATACAGATCCATGGATATAAATATTTTTCTAACTTGTCCCGGCATGCACATCAGTGGTGTGCTCTGGGACTCAACGACGGGATTATGTCGGTGCTAGAGTCGGGGTACATGCTGTCTTGGGTGGAGCATCCCCTGCTGGGTGCCATCCCAAGTGGATGTACCCACTGGGGCGTCCTGTGAACTGTGGTCAGCCCAGCGGGATGAGCTGGGACGATCCCGAGCCGGGACCATGGCCGCCACTGGTATGATTGGCTGAGAGCGGGTGGGCCCATCTTTTCACTGTTAGCCGCGCAAAATTTGGCCAAGCAGAGCAAACCAATAGGCCTAGTTTGCATCAGTTTGACATGGTACAGTATATGACACCAAAATAAATATTTATAAAATACAATTTATATATATATATATATATATATATATTCAAACTCCTTGTGATAACATTAACAAGCATGAAATTGACATAAATGAAATAAAATAATATTCATAACTTCTGCAACTGTTATTTCTTCTGATGTTTCTTCACCCTCCATAATGACTATATATATCATCTTCCTTCAGAAATTGTGATTCATGTGTGGACTGGCCCCTTGTCCTTTTCTGACTTCTTCATAATCATGACACTGCCACGTACAACATGGCCACTTCCCAGGAGAATCAGTTCCATCTACAGGAAGACCTCAACCAGCTTGCTGAGTGGGAGAAGACATAGGACATGACCTTCCACCATGGGAAGTGCTTCACACAACCAGTGACCCATAACAGAAGACTCCTAACTCACAACTATAGACTGCACGGATATACTCTGGAAACCATGATCAGCGCCAAATACCTCTAGGTGTTTCCATAACCAAAGATCTCAACTGATGTGCACACATTAAGTTATTAACACTTTGTCAGTTTGTGCAAAAAAAAAAAGCCAAGACCCTGGGCTTCCTGAAAAGAAATCTGAAAATAGGATCCAGAAGTATTAAAGAGATGGCCTACAAATCCTATGTACGTCCCATCCTAGAGTATGTATACTCAGTCTGGGATCCCCATGCTCAACAGAACATGACAGACTTGAGGCCATCTAGCGGACTGCAGCCAACTTTGTAGTGAGGCACTACAGTCACACCTCCAGCCCCAAAGACATGATAAAGAATATCAAATGGCCTAGTCTTCAGGGCAGGAAATGGCCTTGTGTTGTTTTACAAAATTCACCACAACCTGGTCCACACTGACCACAGTTCCTGCTCCACTATGACAACGCCGCAGTCATAGCCAGCAGTTCATGCTCCCACAGTGTCAAACTCAGTACCCACAGTTCTCATTCCTCCCAAGGAGTGAAGGGTCATCATGGATTGGAACAATTTAACAGAAAATGTTGCAGAGGCCAAGATTATTGACACTTTTGTGTCAAGGGCATCCAAACTTCAATGGGGCAGCACTTTTTCTACTTTTTTTCCGGGGCCCAGACTCCCCTGCTGAACTGGAGATGCATAACAGTTGTGGTTCTGTTTTTTGTTTGTTTGTTTGATTTTTTGCTATAGGTCACACTCCCCCTTATTGAGCGACAGAATAATCTCAATGATAATTGTGGTCCCTAAAGAGGAAGATGAAGAAGAATACTCATTCTCAGGGAGGTGAATCAAGTTAGTTTATTGTTTGTTGCCATGTCTTCCCCACTCGAATGCCGCAAATAAGGCCAAAAAGAGTGGAAGTGAAGGAATGTTGAGTATATATCACAATGTTACTAATGAGTAAACAACTTTTCCGTCTTGAAAACGAAACAGTACACGGGAAGAAATGCGGGTATTGCCAAATTGTCGGTTTATAATCCAGTAAAGAGTTGCTTATATCGCCTTGCAACACTAAGGCAAATCGATGTAAGAACTGAATCTGGAAATGTTTTATAACATGATACAAACTGTATTTACTATAGTAAACACTTACTTGGTTACAGCAATACAAGTGACAGTGAGTGACAGAAGAAGATCGAGAAGTGAGATCATAGCCTACGTATAACTGTGTTGCTATGGCTACAAAACCATTGTGGAACAATTGTTTCTATTTTATATCGTCCAAAAACAACTCACCACAACATCCCTGGAGCCCGAAGAGAAGCTACAAAAACACAACATAAACTATGCTTCTTGCAGTTGAACACAAGTAAGGTCTTTCCTTCCTTCCCGAAACCATTGTTTCCAGTCTGTGTAAAACGGGAGACAACCACGCACTGTTAAGTGTTTCAGTTTAGTTGCGTAGTTTTTGTTTTTGTTTTTGTTTTTTGTTGTTGTTTTTTTCACGATTTTATTTCACATATAACAGTAACGCCGTCGTCAATATTACATGTGCTTGAAATTTGTTTTTGCTATTGCTTTGTTTTTCGAAAATAAAAGGTTACATCTCAAACCAGAACAATATGACCATAAATACACCAGCCGTAACATCTTTGATATTTTTTACGGTGCAATCGTCATTACAAATCGCAAATAACTCTCTCTCTCTGTCTCTCTGTCTCTGTCTCTCTCTGTCTCTCTGTCTCTCTCTCTCTCTCTCTCTCTCTCTCTCTATATATATATATATATGTGTGTGTGTGTGTGTGTGTGTGTGTGTGTGTGTGTCTTGACACTGGTTATGTCCCTTCTGACTGGAGATATGCAAACGTTGCACCAGTTTCAGTTTCAGTAGCTCAAGGAGGCGCCACTGCGTTCGGACAAATCCATATACGCTACACCACATCTGCCAAGCAGATGCCTGACCAGCAGCGTAACCCAACGCGCTTAGTCAGGCCTTGAGAAAAAAAATATATAGATAAGCTTATATAAATAAATAAATAAATAATAAATCATGATATAAAAAGGTAGTAGTAATGAAAATAAAATGAAAAATAATAATAAATAAATAAATAAATAAGACAACAATGATGATAAATAAGCAAATAAATATAAAACATGAAGACACACATTCACACATACACCCACACATTCATAACAGATATGCCCCCAAAACGCAGTTTCACAGATATGAAAGCCCAGTCAAATACATATAAACGTACATGAGCTCGAACACACACACCACACACACACACACACACACACACATTACCCTGCACCTCCTCTACCCCCTCCTCCACACACTCATTTCTAGTCTATGTATCGCAGCTTCCACGGCACACACACACACACACACACACACACACACACACACACACACACACACAGAGATGAACGCTTACTTGTACAAGCACACACACACACGCCCATATCTCCCACCCCCAACCCCACACAAAGATATAATATATACCTTCCAATATCCTGTTGCTCCCACAGTGTAGGCATGCATACACTCACATACCTCATCCTCTACCCCACCCCCTAATTTGAAGAAGTTATTATATACCTATTCATTATCAATATATTCATCACATTCCATTCTTTTGCGAATGTCTCTGTCCGCATGCTTTGAAGCTTCATCGAAATAAAAATGAAACTGAAAATCAGTGACTTTGACTTCGTAATTGGCGTGCCTGCTGTGCTGATAAACACAACGACTTCCGGCGGTCGGTTTGATGCATGGGGGGACGGATACCATTCTGACACAAATATTTAATGTTTCTTGAATAACGGTACGTGGCAATCTCGAGCTGATTTTTTTCAAAACAATACATACTGTTTAAATGACAGATGTATGATTTCAGTAATATAATTTAGAATATCCAGTATTTATGGCAATAATAAATCCCTGCACAACTACCACCAGTACTCCCACATAAACGATTTTTCGGCTTCGCAACTAAAGTGTCCGTGCCCTAAACAATTTGTAAAGATGGCCAGAACACAACATTTGTCTCTTCGGAAAAAAATTAGTCTACTTCTTCTTCATTGCTGAGGGCCCTCAATCATATAATTTGATTATTCTGGCACCCAAAAGTGGGGGTGGGGGTTCGCTGCAGCTGGTGTTCCTTGATGTGAAGAAGAGGTAGTCAGGTGTTCAGGGGAATTGGGGGGTGGGGAGGGAAAGAAGGTAGCGGGATTGGGGTGGGGGAGGTGGCGTGGAGGTGGGGGGGGGGGGGGGGGGGGGGGTAGGGGGTAATGGAAGTGGTGTTTACTGCTTGGAAACCCTTGACACAAAAGTGTCAAGTGTTTGGCCTCCACAGCTTCTTGGGGCAGTCAGTTCCAGTCTGTAATGGTCCAAGGCAAAAATAAAGAGCCTCTGTACTGTGTTCTGGTGGTGATGCTGGAAAACTATTGGTTGTGTCAACTTTATTATGATTTATACAAATTACAGCATTATTTTGACACATCTCTTTAAAGAACCATGTCCAGTCACCATATCAGGGGACATCCACTAAAAACTAATGAAGACATTCACCAGATCAAACCTTTTATCACACTTTTTTACTAACCAAAAAAGTAACATACTTGTTAACTTCTGAAATAATCTGCCCATTGTCATTACAGGAGCACTCAACAATTTTTTTAATTTATTAGGTAAACACTGGAAGGATTATCATGGCTTCAAATTAAATTTCTCCATAGGAATCTAGCCATAACATTAGTAATTGCACACTCTTACAAAACAGTTAAAAAAGAAGAACAAAATAAACTAATGATCAGGTAAAAGGCTGATAAAGCCTAAGACTTGCGTAAAAGCCATGACGTATAATATGACATGACAAGAAATACTGTTTCTGTTCTTATAGTAAGTTATTATGCATAATTTAATTATCTTCATTAGTGATATCTGTATGTGTTTTAATTTTTATATGATGTAAGTACTATAGAAAAAAAAAAAGGATTGAACAGGCAGGTCAACTACTTGAAATGAAATGTCATCCTTCGCAGTTGCAAGGAATATGAGCATGTGCTTTGAATATATGTATAGATATGCGCATGCAATTGATTTTTGCCCTTGACCTTCAGGGCTCAACCAATAGGTTGTTAAAGTCCACTCGTGGTATTGATTTTAGTATTTTCTGAAAAAGACCACTTGGGCAAATGAACATAGTGAAAGCCCAGTACACTGAGAGTAAAACACAAAAGCTTTTCTATGTATAGAGTATAGTTTCAAAATGTACTGTTTAAGATGAGAAAGATCAGCTTAAAACAAATTAAACCCCTTAGCATTAATTACAGATTAATTTCCCTTTTTGCTAGCAGCACCAAAGAGATGTATTCATAAATTATGTAACTTCCATGTTTAGCAAAAGAAGTTCCTGTTTGAACAAAAAATGATAAAAATGACTGCTATTAAAGGTTTGTCAGAATATCAAATCAAAGTGCCAAGTTTAGCGAATGAAAAATATAAATCATTTAAATGTAACAGTAAATTCATTGTGCAAATATTTTAGCTTCTTTTAAAATTTTTTTGTGCCCATCCCGGAGGTGCAATATTATTTTAAACAGGATGACTTGAAAGAACTGAATTTTTCCTATTTTTATGCCAAATTTGGTGTCAGCTGACAAAGTATTTGCAGAGAAAATGACAATGTTAAAGTTTACCATGGACACACAGACAGACAAACACATACTCACACTCACAGACAACCGAACACCAGGTTATAACATAGACTCACTTTGTTTACACAAGTGAGTCAAAAAGGGCCAGCGCTGGGCATTGATCCTCTATAAATGTGCAGTGAACAGCTCGACATTAGTCCCGAATAATTACCGGATGTAATGTTCAATTCTTGGTCAGTGAAAGTCAATGCAGACCTTTCTTGATCCTTGATTTTTGCTTTCACTGCTGTCATGCACGAACTTAACACTAATGGCTGATAGAACCGCGTACAGAAAAGTCCAACCAGGAATCAAACTCTTGAACCATAGCTTGGTCACGTGACCCTCAACACCTCGTCCTGACTCTATATTTGCCAAATCTCCCACTAAAATTACCAACGAAAATGAAGGTTTGGTGTACTGTATTCATTGAATTAACTTGGAGCTTCTCTTTGTGGGTTTCTGGATTTGTTTTGCAAAGTGTGTGTTTGAAATAATCCTGAATTCTAATTACTATTTCAACGGGCAGAGCAGGCAACAGTGGGTTGGAATTGTCTCACCAAGAGTTATGCCAATAGTAGGATTAGTATTCATCTTTAATGAAAACCTTTAATTTCAGTTTACGTCTTACATTTAGTTTTACTAGTTTTAGACTGAAGAAAATGACAATGCATTCATTCTTCAGGTGTGAACTGGTACCATGGCTCCGAGCCCTGTAGAAGAACAGATGATGGTGCCTGCTGGTCCAGGTCCTCAGGGAGGGGGTAGCATTTCCCTCAGCACATTGATTGAGTATGCCACGCAGCGCACCTACCATGAGCTCATTGTGCTGTCTGAATTGTGAGTTTGACATGTATAAAATCAGTTGCCTAGCCAGTGTTTTTGAGTGCTCTGATTTTTTTTTTATTATCTTGTGGATGGATGGGTGTGGGGGCTGGGAAGAGGATGAAGAGGGGATGGGAGAGGTAGAGTGGGTTCATTTAAATTTATTGTAATGTATGATATTTTTTTATTCTAATAATTGGTGTGTATAGTAAATATGTGTGTTTATATAGATCTGTTATGTATAAGTAGTATTAAAACTAGTTAGTCTTCAATTTTGCATCGTTCCACTTTGTTATATTAATTATGCGGGGTGCAAGGGAGGGGCTGGGGTGGGTGCAGGGGTAGGGATGGGAGAATTGTTTGTTATCTTATACCAGTTATTATTGTACACTAGTAGAACTTAGGGTGTGTGTTTGAAACTTTGTGTGTGTGTGTGTGTGTATATATTACAATATACATGTAATCGTGTGAGAAAAGAAAAAAGAAAGGAAACAAGAGAGAGAGAGAGAGAGAGAGAGAAAGTATGTGCCTTGCAATTAATTATTTAAAAAAAAGATTTTGCTTATCTTATTCAGTTTTTCATTAATGTCTAACTCTAATTAACAGAAGCCATTCAATGAAACACTTGAGTTCTTCTTTCATCGTTTATTTTGCAGATAATTAGGACTTGGTTCTTACTTTTGCTTCTTTTCATTTTGTTGTGTATAAAATGCTTAAACCATGTCAAGGTCTATGGTAAGATCGTTGATTAAACAATATTTAAAGATTCAAGTTTCATTTCATTGGTTAGATTTTTTTGTAGTGAGTGTGTAGTTCTTCATGTCTTTTAAAATTTGTTGTTGTTGTTTTTTCTCTCTCTCTCTCTCTCTTTTTTTAAAAAATTTTTTTAATTTTTTTTTAATTTTTACAGATTGCCTCGAAAAACAGACATGGAAAGGTAAATGAAAATTTATTTGCCTTATTTGGTCCTTATTCGTTTGATACATTGATAGTAAATGATAATGAGTAGCTTGTATTTGTGGGCTATTTGAATTAGTAAACTGTTAAAGATGACTGGATGATTTGAAACTAATGAAAGTTGATCAGTAACATTGGTTGTTATTACTGTATTACTACTATTAGTATAATTTACTGAATCCAAATTTAACTTGTTTGGTTGTTGATTTTGAGTATGATTTTTTTCCCTCTTAAAAAAAAAAAAGGAAATACTTGTGACTGTTTTTTTTTGTTTGTTTTTTTACTTATAGCTTTGCCAAATGAAATTGATTAAAGAATTTTTTTGTTTGGATGATAACTCCAGTCATGTTTTTTTGTTGTTGTAATCCGACACACAGGACCTCTCATCTTAAACTAGAGTGAGGCTTGAGCAAAAGACCACCTCTCAAGATCTCAGAGTCTGAAAATGTGATCTTAAGCATGGACTGAACCATGGATAGCATTGTCAAACACTGTCGTGACTCATCAGCATGCATTGATGCAGGGCTTCCTTTAACCCTTTCACTTCCGGAACTATTTGTGTTTTTTGCAAAATTAAAAAAGTCACAAAAATTAAAATTATACTCAAAAGTATATTAAAGTGTATGGTTTCTTAAAGGAAAATGAATGGAGAATATAATTATGATAACTTCAATGTCACAGGATAAGATGATTTTCAATCAGGGGAAGATAACTCTGATTTTTTGGGAAAAAAGTGCACAAAATATTTTGATAAAAAAGAAGAAGAAAATTCAAGTTTGTTTATTTTACGGATGGAAATTGTACTAAAGTATTAGCAAATGTATTAGACACAACAACCAAGTGCATTTATGTTTCCAGCATTATGTTGTTTTAAACATTAGCACTATACACAACGGTAATCACTCACATACAATCTCCCCTAACACCCAAGAAAAAACACCCACAAACACTATCACACAATATTACAACACAAAAACTGACCATAAACAATATTTCAGCTTGAACCTTTCATCTAGAGGGTTTCATGCTAGATGAAAACCCCAAAATGAAGGCTTCAAGTTCAAGCCAAAATTTTTTTTTTTTTTTTTTTTTTTGCTATACCAACACCTGACTTGACCCAGCCCCCTGCCTGTTGATGTGCCTTGTAGCATGTAATCATCATCAGGATTACCAGAATCACTTCAGTTAATGAATAGCAACATAAGTTTTGTTTTGTATCATGTTTTCATGTTGCTATTGTGGACATTGTGCGGAAAATCGAACAAAATTCTAGCCACCTCTTCTGTACTGTATGTTCTGGCAGCCATGTTGACATGCTCAACAGCTCTTTGCTTTGTAAAATGCAATAAAACTCATATCAAAGTCGAGCCAAAACTAGCCAAGGAATTGTTTCGAACACTCAGCAAGGCAGTCGCCATTTGCAAGGGAGGTAAGCTTGTGCAACTGTGTGGCTGGACACCTGATTATGGAGTTACCCATAAACTGCAGCTATATCCGTGGTTGAAAACAAAAGGCTTAATGGGTGGCATGCATCACACATGCATGTCTAATGTCTCTGAAAGTTAACAGATGTCAAATTAAAAATATATTACCATGCACAAATATACCCCCATAGCACTCCCTCCCTCAAACACACACACACACACACACACACACACACACACACACACACACACACACACACACATTTACACACACACACACACACACACACACACACACACACATTTACACACACACACACACACACACACACACACACACACACACACACACTCAAGTCACTGACATACACATACAGATGGGACACAATAGCTCATTATGAGCATGCACCCACTGACACACCTCACCTACTCAAGTTCCTTTATTTATGAGAGACATGTTGTAAACACTTAATGTATTCAGTGGATATACGGTAGTTGAAAATACACACAACAACCTTTTCATTAGCTCACACATGTTGGAAATGAATTGCCATTTTAAATTATTGAATTTATGTAAACTGTAACTCACAAAAACAGTATGATATTGTAAATGTGGAAAATATGCAAGTTGAAGAATGACTAATGCTGTTGATTACACTTCAGGAAACTGGAGATCTTTCAGTTTGCCAGCCGCACTAGGCAGTTGTTTGTACGAATTCTGGCTTTGGTGAAGTGGGCCAGCAGTGTCAACAAAGTGGACAAGTGTGCTGTGAGTAAATGAGGCTTTTCCTGTAAAATAATTTGAGTTAGTAAATGTGTGTGTGTGTGTGTGTGTGTGTGTACGTATAGTTATACACACACACACACATATATATATATATGTGTGTGTGTGTGTGTGTGTGTGTGGTGAGGTGTGTCTGTATGTGTGCAACTGCACGTTAATTGTTTTAGTTTTACTTGAAAAGTTTGAAGTTTATTTGAATGGTTGTAGTAGTTCAATATGCTGCATTGTGAAATGGAAGTTTGACTTTATTTAAAAAATTTATTTTTGTCAGTGGATACTAATATTAATGAGAACACTTTCAGTTCAGTTGAAGTTGCCAGTATATTAAATTTTAAAAGGTAATTCTGATATTTTTTTTGTTTAACACATGGCAGAATTTGTTTACCCCTTTTCTGTTTGTTTTTGTGTGTTTTTGTGCTAGTCTTGTATAGATCTCAGATCTACTTTCTTACATTATAACACTAACAGTAAACAGTGTATCCATATCCCGAGCAGCTGTATTTATTGTACATAGTTCCAAAGATCTGGGTCATAAAATGATATTTGTTTTTCATTGTATTAGTCCAAAATAGTAAATTTGTATTTGACAGGTGTCTGGTAAATTGTTTCCTTATTGGGGGAGTGGGGTGGGGGGGTGGGGTGGGGAGCGATGATGTATGGGAGGAGGGAGGTGTGGTTTGATGTTGGTGTGTTTGTTTTTGTGAATTTCTTTTTTCGGTGTTATTGGTTTTAAAGGATTCTGTTTGTGTGCTTCTGTGCAGGATATCTGCATATTCCTGGAGCGGCAGTCCATGTTCTTTGTTGAAACAGCTGACTTTTTGCACAAGATGTCAAAGGAGACTCTTGTCACAGCACGGTGAGTTGTATACTTGTAAGGAAAAAAAGAAAAGAAAAAAAGGAAATCAAACCAGAGAAAAATGTTGATGTGGTAGTCAGTGGAATTATGTCTTGGACTTATGTTCTTATTTTCTCTTGAAAAGTTGCCAAAATAATAAATCTTTTCACATTGGAAATCATTGTTATCCATGACTCTAGAAAGCATATGTCCAGCATGCTTTTGCTGGTTTTTTCCCCGTGCAAAATTAAGTTCAGTATGATCACTGGAAACTGTAAACAAAATCTGTGGCATATATGTCATTGGCAGCTTTGCCTAATAACTGAACAGTTGGAGACTGCTGATTATTATTTTGAGATGGTCAGATGCATGTTGCTGAAGTTTCCTTTTTGTATTGTTTTTTTTTTTTTAATTTCACTATACTGAATAGCTTTGTGTGAAATTAGGGTTGCTCTTACCCAGGAGAGTGTTTTGTTACAGTTTTTCTGCCTGAAGCGCATTTGTTCACTATGTTTCGAAGTGAATTTTCTACTGAATTTTGCCAGGGACAACTTTTTTCTTGCCATGGTTTCTTTTAGTTGAGCCAAGTATGTGCTGCACTCAGAATCATGGTTAATCATTTCATCTGAATGACTAACATCCAGACCACCACTAATACCAGTTAAGGTTGAGTGGGAGGGGAAAATTTTCTGGTGGGTGGGATTTGATCCAGCACACTCAGATTTTCTTGCTTTCTAGACGGACGCATTACCACAAGGCCACCACACCACTTTTGTGCATAGAGTTACTGAACTCTGTATGAATATTTTGTATGTCATTTCTTACAGGTTGCCCAGTTTCTCCCTGCCATGTGCAATTGACGTCCTGACTACAGGCACTTACCCGCGTTTGCCTGCATGTATCAGAGTAAGTATCGCACCTCCTCTCACAAAAGGAAGACTTGAACAATCTAATCAAGCACCAAACATTGTGTCTGGAAAATGTATTCACAGGGGAAATGTGATCATATTTTTAGGGTGAAGTCTGTCTAGAATCTATTTGGATTTCACTTGGAACTGATTGTGAACTTTTTTCTTCTTGTAACAGTCATAGCGACAGGTTATCCAAAGAACAATAAATGAGATTTGAGTTTGACATATTTGAACCTTTTTTAACACATTACCGAAACACACATCATTTCTGTTGGTGCAGGGGATTGAGGAAGAAGGAATACATATTAGCAGGTGTCCAGTTTTATTTTTCCCACTGGAGGAATTCTTTTGGAAAAAAGAGTTCATCTTTTAATTTGTTAGTTGTATTTCTCTTGGAGAAGAGTGACCTTCAGTGAGCCACTCGGCATCCTGTGTATTGAGAAGAATACTAGCCTCATTTTGTATTTTAGGAATAAAGGAGAGAAGGGAACAAGCAAAGAAAGAAGCCAAAGCACATGCATGCACACACGTGCGTACCCACGCACAGACATACTAACAAAAGCAGCAAAAAAACACATACTTGTACAGCGGACACAGACAAAATCCCCTGGCCCCCATTGTACACACTTTGCAAATTTTGATGTCATGTTGGGGCAGTAATCATCAATGTAAATTTTGTTGATTTCCTATAGCTTGCAGTAAGATTTTAAATCAAGCTGGCTGTACAGGCATGAGATTCTTTTCACAAAAGCAAGATTTTGAAAGAGACAAGTTTCAGTTTGTACATACAATGGTGGATGTGTATACATGTGTGATCGTCAGTTGTGTCTGACTACGGGAGTGACCATCAGAACAGCAGAGGAGGTTGATTATTGTGGGGAGAGTCTTGCCCAAGTTACATCCCCTCTCTCTATCTCTCTCTCTCTCTCTCGGCAAAGAGGACGTCAGGACAGTTGGCATTTCAGGTAATGCAATGCACTATATCAGACTGAAACAGAAAACTCTCAATGTGATCCATGCTGCAGGACAAGATCATCCCTCCTGACCCGATCACCATACAAGAGAAGAAACAGACCCTGCAGCGACTGGACCAGGTCATACAGTATCGGCTGGTCTCCAGCGAACTGCCACCCCAGATGAGGAGGCTGAAGATTGGTACAGTGCCCTGTTTTTCAGTCACCAAATTTTTAACTTCCTATTTCACCATTTTACGACTATTGGCACTTTATGAGAATCTTTAGGGGGGGCACATGTATGTATTGGTGAGGTGATGGATGGGATTGTTAATGTGTGTGTGTGTGTTTGTGCATGGGGGTTATGGAATGAAAGACTGGGTACATATATATTTTGAGGTTTTTCTTTCCTTTTTCTTGAAAGCATTCTGCACACTATAGAGATGGGGTGCATGTATTTATTTTCATTATTATTGCATTGTTTTATGGTTTGTATTTTAATTTTTTATCAGTGAACTTATATGCAGTAATGGAAATTAAATGTATTTAGCAAAGCGTATATATGTTTTTTATTAACTCACTCCCTTCTGGGCAGTTTGTTAGCGTGCGTTCCTCTGTGTACTGGGTGTTTGTATAGGTTAAAAATAAGAAGAAAATAACGACATAACACAGTCTCATGAAATTTAGATGCATGTTTGTTGAGGCATTGAGTACATGTGAATTTACATTATGTTTGCGTTCCTATTTTAGTTGTTGTCCAAGGTGTCCTCTGTGTGTAAACTTCAGTATGTTAAACATATTTATGTATTTTTTAGTTTGTCATTTAAAAATCTTTCCAAGTTGAGATTTAAAATGTTTATTTTCAGAACAAGGCCGTGTGAGGTTCTACGTTGAATTTGAGTTTGAGGTGAGTGCGTGGAATTGAGCTGCAATGATTGTCGCACTTTATTGTATTGTAATGCTTTATATCATCAGTCTGCTTGAACTTGATCTGCATTTGTGTTTTTGTTTGCAACGAACAAAGCAGTTTGCTTAGAAAAATTTTAAAGTTTATTACACAAGATATATAATTTTTTCTTGTGTTGTAGGCACTCTTTTTTTTTTTTTTTTTTCTTTTCTTTTTTTTTAACTATAAACTTGTATGTCCTAAATTCTGTCTGCCTGTAATGCTCCACACAATTTTCCTAAAGATTAAAAAAAAAAAAGAGAACACTGGACATTTTTTTTTTTTCAAACAAGTTGCACTTGGTCTTTGCCCAGTGTGAATTTCAAATGGTAATTTTACCATTTATTGTTCGTGTGGTTTAATATTTTATTCCTGTGTAAGATTGATCCTCATAAGTAATGAGTTTGCTAGATTTTGAATCACTGCATTGGGTGGTAGTTAATGACTTTGTTATAATTTGGATCACAGCAGAAGTACTCAGCTTAAAGTGTTGTCTGTTTTAAAATGTCTTCTCTCTGACACAAGCTTTTCTTACCTTTGTGGGAGATGGTGTGTTTGCTGCTGGATTGTAATCACCACGATTTGTATGTATAGGTGACCTTGACCCTCATGGGAGACAGTCCTAGCATTCCCTGGCGTCTGCTGGATATCACGTTCCAGGTGGAAGATCATGAGACTGGCAGTAAGTATAAGTTGTCAGCCAAATGATGTGAAAATATAGCACTGCAGTCAGATTTCGTTTGCGCTGGGTAATTTTGATAGCGTTTGAAATAGAAGATTGCAGTCAAAATATGTTTGGGTGATGTTGATTGCATTCAAGATTGAATGCTGTTGTCAAATTCTGTTTTCTCTGGGTGACACTGATTACATTTGAAGCGGAACATTGCAAATTTAACTTACGCAGGTCGATACTGATTTTATTTGAAATATAACATTACAGTCAAATTCTGTTTACTCTGGATGGTGCAGATTGCATTTGATAAAGTTGGCGAATTTTATTGTATCTGCATGGAAAGAAATGTGTTGAATTTGAAAAGATTAATGATGGTTTCGTTTTGTATGAAATACAGGCATTATCAGGTTTTTGTTTGGGACATGCCTCTGCACATATGATGAATGATTTTTGTGCTTGTTGTGGATTTTTTTTTTTTTTTTTTTTTGTATGCTGTGAGCTGTCCTTTGTAATTTCGTTATTTTCATTTTTAATTTTGTTATTTTTAGATTGACAGGAATGAACATGCGATGTCGATCTGATATGTTCAGATATTCTGTTGGTGAACTTCGACAGTAAAACTGCACACTCATATATCAAGATGAGATTCATACAGTATGATGATGATGTTGTTTTTTTCAGATGGAAAATCCCTTGTTCACTCCATGCAGGTAAAGTGAATAAGTACCTTATATGTTAATGATAGTTTTCAAATTACTTTTCTTGTGCAGAGAAATGTGCATGCTTGCATGAAGGTGCACTTTTACTTTTTCCCCCTCAATATTACTATTGGTAAATTATATCAACAGCATCAGAAGAATTGCAAGAAGTGCAAACATTTTGAGTAATTATGTAAATGACTAATGACAGCAGTGTATTTAGATTTCAGTAAGTGTGTGAAAAATGATAGAATATTGGGAACTTTAATGTGTGCTTTTTTTGGTTTTGCTTTAACAATCTCTGTGTTGCTTTTTTTCTACAATCATGTAGCAATATCTCTATGTACAAAATTTATTGATTTTTGTGATTTTACTATTTCAGGGTCTTAGAAATTTTGTGTTTTTCAGTGGAGGCAGCTGATTCATTTCCAAATAAATGGAGTGATTCTGTGTACAGGTTCACTACATCCATCAGCTGGCACAGTCACGACTACTGGAAAATGACAAACCACTGCATGATCTGTATCGGCTTTTGCGTATCCTTGATGTGTTGGTGTGGGTGGTTATAGGTGTGATTTTGCTATTTATGAGGATGGGCATTTTATATACTTCAGGTGCATAAATTAAAAGCATAGAAATAAACGACTGGTTACAGTACTATTTGATTATCCTTTTCACTTCCGGTACAGTCATAACGCCTCATATTGATGTGGAAGGCTACAGGAAAATCTTTGAACATATTATATGGAGCATTCAGATTAAACCAGTGGTTTCAGTTTAATTTTCTTGGCAGGATTTTTTCTGTCTCAGCTTTTATTGATTTCTGCTAACTGTCTGACTTCGTTTGATATTGGCTTCATAGTATTCAATGTATTGCATCTCAAAAATTGCTCAGCAAAACAAAATGTGATGCAAAAGAGCGAAATACATGAGAGCAGAGTTGGTTGTGAGATTATTAACTGTGTAAGAAATGGCTGCACATGAATGTGCAGGTATGTCTTGTGTGGGAGTTTATTTTATATTTATAAGTTTCAAAAAAGTTAATTTAATTACACATACTTAACTGTGACCCACTAGTGCAGACTCCGGCAGGGGTCTGACATTCCTGTCCTGGGCAAATTTCTATCCGCCTATGCGGAGAAAACGAAAGTAGCTACGGCCGATAACCTCCAGGAAGTAGGTAACCTCCCCTTTGCCCCCCTGACTAGCGCCCTCTTTTTCTGGCAGCCATTATGACTCCTGTTCCTGTGCTCTTCATATGGCTAAGTTTTTTTTTTGTATTTTCTGTCTGTCTGTCGATTCTCTGGCGTTCTTGTTTTTTGTCAAATTATGTCTTCAACCAGGTCACATAATTATATGGTTCGATTGGGAGATCGGGCTAAAATTAAGGCGCGATCGCATTTGATTCGTGGACACTCTGGGCCCTCTACTTCTGGCCCTCTCAACTTCAATTTTAGGACCTTGACTGAGTTTCAGACTCTTTTTGCCTCTCCCTACAGTTGGAAGTTCTGCATTCACAGGTGAGAAATAATTGGTTTGAATGACAGAGAGAGAGAGAGAGGATATGTGTTGGAGGGCTAGTGGGGGGGGGGGGGGGGAGAGGAGAGAGAGAGAGAGAATGCGTGAGTGTGTGTGTGTGCGTGTGTATCCACATATGAATGCAAGGTTGTATGCATGTGTGTTTCAGAAGAAAGATTTTGTTAATGAATCATATGATATATGTGGTTGTATATTTAATTTGGGGGAACAAATTACATTATTCTGATGTGGTGATGCACATTATTGAAACAAAGATACATAGAAATTTTGGTGGTACATCCAAAATAATTTCTTTAATGTATTTGTTGATGAACCGGCTGGTCTTCTTTCATTCTTCAGATATTTAGATACCACTTGAAACCAGCACCAGGTTGTTGCTTGCTTTGTGAAAAGAGGCTGGACATGCTTCCCTGCATACTTTTAACTTCTTCTTCAGCGATCGATATTGTTGGGATGTGTCAGACTTGAAACTTCGTCGCCCTGACGAAGCCCACGGTTTTCTTCAGGTCAGTCCGGTCACCCCAAAGTTGTGCCTGTAGCTCTACTCTCTTGGGCTGAAACTGGCGTCGTAGATCCTCATAAGTGGGGCAGTGTTGGAAAATATGTTCTGTGGTTTGTGTACCTGTTCCACAGGGACATTCATCTGTGTGAGATATTTTCATTTGGCTCAGATGACTCAAAAGCCAGCAGTAGCCTGTACGGCTGAAGAGGATTGTTTGCTGGTGTCGCTGGAGTTGGTGGATTGCATTTGTCCCTTTGTCAGTTTTTGGCCTTCTCTTTCTTCGGTACTGGCTGTGGATAATGGTTTTTGCCTCTGTGGACGTCACTGGGTGACTGAACTGCACCATTTTGCTTCCCATACTTTTATCAAAAGGGACAGGGCTGGCTTTTCCTTTTCCATCTCTCTGTTCAGAGATGTATTTATTGTATAGACTGTAGATTTGTTTTTCTGGCTTAGTGAACTGATGAATAGCTCCTCAAATTTCATGACTTCATTGGTTATATCTGTTGTTGTCGTTGTTATTCAGACTCAGCGTCTGATGCGTGAACGTTTGGGAGACAGCATTGCTGTGGAGCAGTACATGCTCAGCAAAAGCTTGGTCATTTCATACTGGCGGTAAGTCTTTATGTTCTTTCTTGACTTTTAAAATTTTAAAAGGCATTAGTATGTTGTTTGCTGACAGTAGTGTTCGTGCATGTTGAGAAATGTTGTGTCTTGCATCGTTTCTTGCAATGGTAATATGTGTGCATTGTTGCTGATTGCAGTTTTTTGTGTGCCTAATTAGATTTCAGTTTTATCATTTGTAAAATTTGTTTTTTAGATTAGTGTTTGGCTTGATAGCCTGAATGGAATCGAATACTCAAGGTCTGTGAGGTCCTGGCTACATCCTGGCAGCTTCTGTTGCCTTAAATGTTGAGAGTTTTCCTTGCTCCCAACCCTGCATGCATGTGAAGGCCTGCTTGTGCTTTAAAACCTTTCATTTAATTACACATACTTAACCGTGACCCACTAGTGCAGCCTCCGGCAGGGGTCTGACATATGTTCAAGCATGAATGATCTGTAATTAGGCAAGTCAGCATTAGATGGTTTATGGAAACAGATATACTCTGAGAATGGCAAGCTGCAGTGCAGGGTGGAAACACAGATGTGAAAGCTTTCTTGTAGGTGAGTGAAGGTGGGATTTGTTGGCCACAAATGCAGAAGCAGTAAGCTGGCATCCGGTGTGGTCAGGTACAATGAAAAAAAAGTGCTGTACTTCAGTGAATGACTTAAGATTATAACAGATATTCTATCATTGTTGCTTACAAGTCTCTATTTTCATTATGGTGGATTGTGCATGGGAGAGAGGGTGTGTAACGGTGTTTATGTTGTAATACAAATGATAGTTAACAAAAACAAATGTTGTTTTTACAGGGACAATAGTCGCAGAGACAGGCATGATACGACAGGTATGGAAATCATATTTGTGTTTATATTTTATCAAAGTATAACACTATGAAGCTATGTGTGTGTGTGTGTGTGTGTGTGTGTGTGTGTGTTCAGATGCAAGCATGTGATACATATATGTAATGCAGTCTGCTCAAGCAGAAAGGATGTCTATCAATACTGGTGAGCTAGATGTGTTGTGTGACACAGCATTTGCTGTTATGCAGTGTACGCATGTCTGTCAACAATGGTGAGATGTCTGAGGCAGAGTATGCTGTGTTATGCTTGTACACATGTCTATCATTACTAGTGAGATTTGTGACACAAAGTATGCTGTGTTGTTATGCGGTGCACTTGCGCCTACCAGTACTGGTGAGCGTGTGACACAAAGTATGCTGTGTTGTTATACAGTGTACACACGCATACCAACAGTTGTGAGATGTCTGACACAAAGTAGGCTATGTTATGCTTGTACAGATATCTACCATTACTGGTGAGATTTGTGACACAAAGTTTGCTCTGTTGCTATGGAGTGTACAAACATCTACCAATACAGGTGAGATGTGTGGCTCACAGTGTACTGTGTTGTCATGCAGTGTTCACACTTCAGCCAGTACTGGTGAGGTATGTGACACAAAGTATGCTGTGTTGTCATGCAGTGTACAAGCTGAGTGTTCAAGTGTGTGAGGATGATGATGGCAAGCCTCTGCAAGTCACACACCAACCTGCCATGTCTGCTGAGGAGAGCCGCAAAGTTGGGCTGGCCATCAGGGTGAGACTTTAGCTGTGCATTTATATAGAAATGACACAAAAAACAAAAAAATATCTTTTTTTCTGGAAGCATAATACTCCCCCCCACCCCTGCAAAAAAAAAAAAGAAAAAAAAAGAAAGAAAATTTTACCATGTTTGTGCACATCACTTACAGTAAAGTGTGACAGTTATGAAATGTCATTCCTCAGACAGGTGTCACTGATGCTTACATTTTTTTTTTTTTTTACACAGGCTCTGGGATCCACAGAACCCATTTACCAACCAAACAACATGAAGTTTCTCTATCAGTTTATCTGTTTGTATTTATTGTTCTGTTTGTACGTCTATTTGTTTACCTGATGAGGAGAAGTTAACAGGTGTGTAGGTTTGCTTTCAAACTTGGTAGTTCTGGAGACAGATGTACAAACATTATAAGCCCAAGCCCATACTGTTAGTTTTGGAGACATATGTGCAGGAATTGTTACCTCAAGCCCAAATTGGTAGTTCTGGAGACAGATGTAGAAACAGTGTTACCTTAAGCCCACATTGGTAGTTCTGGAGACATGTGCAGACATGATTACCCCAAGCCCACATTGCTAGTTCTGGAGACAGATGTACAAAGCCCACATTGGTAGTTCTGGAGACAGATGTAGAAACATTGTTACCTTAAGCCCACATTGCTACTTCTGGAGACAGATGTACAAAGCCCACATTGGTAGTTCTGGAGACAGATGTAGAAACATTGTTACCTTAAGCCCACATTGCTACTTCTGGAGACAGATGTGCAGACATGATTATGCCAAGCCCACGTTGGTAGTTCTGGAGACAGATGTGCAGACATGATTACCCCAAGCCCACATTTGTTGTTCTGGAGACAGATGCACAGACATTGTTACCCCAAGCCCACGTTGGTAGTTCTGGAGACAGATGTGCAGACATGATTATGCCGAGCCCACATTTGTAGTTCTGGAGACAGATGTGCAGACATTGTTACCCCAAGCCCACATTTGTAGTTCTGGAGACAGATGTGCAGACATGATTATGCCAAGCCCACATTTGTAGTTCTGGAGACAGATGTGCAGACATGATTATACCAAGCCCACATTTGTAGTTCTGGAGACAGATGCACAGACATTGTTACCCCAAGCCCACGTTGGTAGTTCTGGAGACACATTTTTACAAACATTGTGAACCCAAGCCCACATTTAATTTATCTGTTCACCAAAGTTTGCTGATGTTTCAGAGTGATCACTTGTCCATTGAGAAGTTGTTGATGCAGACCATTGAAGTCAGAACCCACTCCAAACTGAAGGTAAAGCGATGGCGATCATAGTGGACTGGTTAGAAATGACTTTCTGTCAGCATGGCTTTCATTTCCATTGCGTATCTTTGTTTCATCCAGCACTGCTTTTGTATTAGTTTCTATGTTGTCTGTGGTCTCTTTCTCTCTGTCATCATTTGGTGAAATTTAGTCTTCAGTGGATTAAGTTTATGGATCTTTTCTCGTTGTACCTAAGCCATTAGATCCTTGAATACAAACTTTTCACCTAATTTGTGTAGACTGCATCCATGATATCTGCTACTACAATTGATCAGTTTTGGTCACATGTGTTGGTGGTTTTGTAATTGTTCATGTTCCATATTATGTTTAGTGACTGGAAGTGAATTCTACAGTTAGTGACTGTATTTTGCAAACAGAAGCTGATGAAAAAAACAACAACACACAATCTCTCTCTCTCACACACACACACACTCACACACACACACAAAAACATGAAAAAACTTGACAAGCTTGACCACAATCCACTTGCTGAATTAAAAAAGCAGTTTATCAAGAAAAGGTCAAAGGCTCATTTCCTTTTATTTTTGTCCTTGTTTGTTTGTTGTTCATGTGTGATTATATAGAGCATGTATTTTTTTGATTTATCAGTTGTTAAATATCAGTTTGATGCAGACAGAAATGAAATGGAGATGTCAAGTTTCTCTTCCCATCTTTCTCCCTTATGCTTCCCTATCCTCCTTTCTTATTGATCTTGATATTCCTGCACCTGAGATCTCTCTTACCTCTACTCTTTATCTTTCACTCTTTCCATATTCTTGCTCTCTTTATCCCAAGGTTTTTTTTGTTGTTGTTTTTTTCTCATGTAGCTTTTCCTGATTTCCTTTAACAAACTTTATTTTGCACATTAACTTCCATAAACCTTGTTGTTTTGTTCTCAGGAACTGGCCAAAGACTTCCAACGAATTGTTGAAGGCCAGTGTGAGTATTTGTTTTCAGCTGTTTATCTGGCATGAACGGTGGGTGTTGTATCTTCGTTGTGATAACAATTAATATCTTGACTGTATGCTTCAGGGCGAGATGGGAAGAACTGGATATAAATTTTGGCGAAGGAAAAAAACAACAACATAGTGTTCATGTGCACAGAAGAGGTCATGCATGCATGTGTGCATTCAAGCACATTACATGTTTGAAAACACTAACACACTCAGACTGACTGACAGACACATGCACACACAGACACACACAGACATAGACACACACACACACACACACACACAGAGGATGTACACACCACACTTATTTAAGATATGCTCAGTTCTGTGTCCTTTATTCTGCCCTGGTTATTAGCACTCAGGTTGGGAAAAAGTCTTTGTTAAATTAAAAGCAGAACAAAACATGTAGTGCTTATAATTGGAGCAGGGATGTGCTGGATACAAAACAAACGCCACTAGTGGTAAACATTGAACTTCCCATTCTCTGCATTTTGCAGACACATGTTTACTCGGTGACTGCTGCTGTTTTAACCTGTGTGACTGTTTCTGTTTTTACCTGTGTCACTGCTTCTGTTTTTACCTGTGTAACTGTTTCTGGTTTATCTGTGTGACTTCTTCTGTTTTTACCTGTGTGACTGTTTCTGTTTTATCCATGTGACTGTTTCTGTTTTACCTGTGTGACTGCTTCTGTTTTTACCAGTGTGACTGCTTCTGTTTTATCCATGTGACTGTTTCTGTGTTTATGTGTGTGACTGCTTCTCTTTTATCCATGTGACTGTTTCTGTGTTTATGTATGTGACTGCTGTTTTATCCATGTGACTGTTTCTGTGTTTATGTGTGTGACTGCTTCTCTTTTATCCATGTGACTGTTTCTGTGTTTATGTATGTGACTGCTTCTCTTTTATCCATGTGACTGTTTCTGTGTTTATGTGTGTGACTGCTTCTCTTTTATCCATGTGACTGTTTCTGTGTTTATGTGTGTGACTGCTTCTCTTTTATCCATGTGACTGTTTCTGTGTTTATGTATGTGACTGCTGTTTTATCCATGTGACTGTTTCTGTTT
>NC_134898.1:23754389-23866889 GCF_041734735.1 Babylonia areolata
ACATGTCCTTTAATTTCCTTTAATTCTTCTTCTCCTTCTTATTCATTCGCTTGTTCACTTGTATGTACACGAGTGGGGTTTTACGCGTCTGCCGTTTTTACCCCGCCATGTAGGCAGCCATACTACGCTTTCGGGGGTACCTTTCAGTTTATAGAAATAATATCTTTTTTATGATGTAATTATAGTGAAAAATTTATTAGTATTATTATTAATATTATTTTAAGATGTATTAGAATTTTTTTTTTTATTATAGTTGAAATTTTATTATTATTATTATTTCTTTATTTACTTACTTTTTTTTTAAAGAGAAATTCTCTGAGACAATAAATATTTGATTACAAAACAAAAGGTGATGGGTTGGGGGGGGGGGGAGTTATTGCCTCCTTGATTTGATTAGAGGGGAAAAAGCCCCTTTTTCTTTGTTCCAACCGTAATGCTTTCACCCAAGTGGGTGCGGCACCTCCACACTGATGCACTGGAACTGCCAGACGGAATCATGAGTATACTGGAACTGATTGAACGGGGGAAGTTAATGCTGGTCTTCCTTTTGCCTCTTTGTTCTTCCCATGGCCATCCTGTTAAGCATACAGATACATTATCCACCAAGTGACATACACTGCTAATACCACGACTGCTACTACAACTACGACTACAACTTGCACTCTACCCCCTTAGCATAGGGGCCCACAGAGCTTACAGTCAGCATTAATAAGGGAGGAAATGGATACAGAAATTAAAAATAAGAGGCCATAATAACCATAAGCAAGACAAATGGAATGTGCCACTGACAAAGTACACCCACACACACACACACACACACACACACACACACAACCTAGACATCCATGAAAGCAGATAAGCAGATTTTTACATATGTGTTTTGAGGGCAGATTTGAATTGAGATAAATGATAGACTGTCTCACACATTTAAGTGTGGCTTTAAACTGTAGTAAAATATCACATACTGTTCGCTGATGTAATATAAAACCATGGTAAGATATCACCTCTGCGCACCAAGACATGATAAAGTATAGTGTGCACTGATATATAAAAACATGGTAGAATATCACACACTGTTTACTGATATAATACCAAAACATGATACATACACAGTGTGCACCGATATGTAATAACATGATGAAATATCACACTGTTCACTGTGATACCAAAACATGGTGAATATACAGTGTGCACTAATATATAGAAACATGGTAAAATATCACTGTTCACTAGTATATATCAAAATATGGTAAAATATCATACAGTGTGCACTTATGTAATATCAAACATGATAAAATATACAGTGTGCTTTCATATAATATCAAAATATGGTAAAATATCATACATTGTGCACTCATATCAAAACATTTTAAAATATACACTGGTACTGGTATGATATCAGAACACAGTAAAATGTGCTCTGTTCAATGGTATATCACACACTATACACTGATATGTCAAAACATGGTAAAATATCACACTTCATGCACTGATAAATCAAAACAACACTGTTCACTAATATGATATTACCATTTGGTAGAATATCACAGTGCGTGCAGTCAGCCTATGTCCTGTCTTGCTTTTCTCCCCCATGTCTTACCTGGCCTGCCTACCTGACAACTGACCTTTGTTTCAGAAGGAATGCCTATGCAAATGGACAGCTTGAGCAGGAAGAGAAAGGTATTGTTGTTTTTTAAGTCCAATAAGTAAACCGTCTGCTGTGCTTGATATTTTTGTTGTTCTTGTTGTTGTAAAGAATCATTAATGACATGGAATAAAGAGTCAAAGTTTGTGCAGGAATGTTTGGGATGGTTAGATTTATGTACGGACAAATGTCCATGACCTGTTTTTAAGTCAGGTAGGGGAAGAGGATAAAAAAAAAAATCATCCTCCAGATAAAAAGTTTTAAGGCAGTTTTGAGAAAAAATATATATGATTCCATATTGTTCAGCAAAAATACACAATACATACAGCTTAAAAATGCCAATGTGCAATTCATGTTTACTGGAGATAAAGAATTACGATGATATTATACTTTTTAACATACCTGGTTATCAGGTCCTTTGAAAGACAAAATATTAGGGACTGTTCTCAAAAATAATTAATCTATTCAGGAATACAAGACTAATGATCAGTTCCATTCAAGCGGAAAAATAATGTAATGAAAGTTATGGTGATTTACTTGGCTGATTCATAACCAATGTTTCCCACCAGATCTTTCTTGGTGAAGGAGACCAGTCAGAGAGCAAGAAGAACAAAGGTTCTCCATACTTTGTACATGAGCTGTCCTATCTTCTGGCCCATGTGGAAGAAAAAATTCCTTTTGTGCAACTTGGAGCAGAGGTATGTGGACAGTTCTCTTGTTGGTGGACTGAAACTCTTCAGTGGCTGACTTTGCATGTGTAGAGCGTGAGAGTGGCAATGTGTGTGCGTGTGTGCATGTGTGTGTGTGTGTCTGCATGTGTGTCTGTTGTATCCTTATTGTTGCTAGATTAGAAAACTCAACAGATACTAGGCTTCCGGTGAGAGTGTACCACTGGTATGAGCGAACATGTTTTCTGTCTTCAATATTAAAGTGTTTATTTATTTTGTCATTGTGCATTGCATGAAAAAAAGATCAGTGGAGGCAAAGAGGAAAGCAACAAGATGTTGGGAGGTATTGGAACAGGAAATTGGAATAGGAATGTTGGCTCCCTTGAATTTGGCAGGATTTTTAGATGTTAGTGAGCATTTGCCTCAGACAAATTGAGATGAAAATTGGAAACAAATAAGTGAGAGGATTCCTTGGTTTTGTGTCCAAACATGATACTCTGTGATTGCACAGCTTTGTTACATGTTTTCATTTGAACTTAAGGCCTTTCTTCAGGGATGCACATTGGGTCTAGTGTTGGAGTTTGATTGTGAATGTGACGCCGAGTTTGATTGTGAATGTGACACATTTTTACTTGTTGTTTTCATGTACAGTTGCAGAGGCAAGGTCTGTCTCACAGCAGCATCACAGTTGACAGCGAGGGCACGTGTCTGGCGCTGGGTGTAATGGAGTGAGTGTTATTGTAGTCCTGCTTTTTTTTTTTTTTTTTTTTTACAGGTGGAAAATATTGTAATGAAAAAAACAACAAAAAAACCCCCAATAACTAACAAATGATGATAATGAGAAAGTTAGAAGGAAATAGAGAAATTAAAGTAATTAATATATATATTTTTATAGTTTATTGACTTGAACTCCAGTGGACATTTGTATGACTGTTCCTACCCCACCATTTAGGCAGCCGTACTTTGTTTCAGGGGGTAAATGAAGGAAATGCGATGCATGTGCACATGGGGACAAACAAGGGTGCAAGTGCATGCCCATTCTGTTCACATACAAATATGTATGTGTGTGAGTGTGTGTGCGCATGTGTGTGTGTGTGTGTGCGTGTGTGTTTTTTGCTCCAGTGAGAGAGAGAGACTGTTGGTTGTCACTGAATAGAGATTGATAGTTGTCTTGAATACCTAAGCAGGTAACATTGTGAGTGAGAACAGTAACAAATGCAAACGGAATGGAAGAAATGCTTGTCAAATGAACAAATTAAAAGTACTGTTAAGTTCTGTACTCTAATCAGACTTAGTCATGACCAAGAGGTATGCTGTGGAAAACTTGATAAGAACAGTCACATGAATCAGTCAGGTGCATCTAACATTATGGCTTAGTTTTTGTAAGGTGGAAGGCATATGTATGATTTCTTTAAAAAACATTTCCTTTCTTTTGCTTTTTTTTTTTTTTTTTTTTTAAGAGAGTTTAATAATAGTCAATATGACGCAGTGTTTAAAGCATAAATTTCATATATTCCATTTTTCTTTGAGCATGGGATGCATGTTTGTGTGAGCACATTTTTGGTCACGAATGCTGTACTTAATGCATGTTTGTTTATGTATGTATAATTTTTTATTTAAAAGAGGGCGTTAGTCAGGGGGAGGTAACCTACTTTGGGAGGTTATCGGCTGTAGCTGCTTTCGTTTTCTCTGCATAGGTGGGTAGTAGTTTGCACAGGGCAGGAATCAGACCCCTGCCGGAGTCTGCACTAGTGGGTCACAGTAAGTATGTTACATATTTTAGGAAGAAAACAGGAATGTCAGACCCCTGCCGGAGTCTGCACTAGTGGGTCACAGTAAGTATGTTACATATTTTAGGAAGAAAAATTCCTTTGTAAACTCCACAAGCTCGGTGCCTGGGAGGTGTAAACCTCTATTGGCATTTTCATTACTATTATTATTATTATTATCAATATCATTAGTAATTTTATTATCAATATCATCATCATCATTATTACCATCAATATCATTATTACTACTTTTATTATTGCTATTATTATCATCATCATTGATGATATTATTGTTATTATAACTTCCCTTGCAATCTGTGTGCTGCCAGTTTCCCCAACGCTGATAAGGACATCACACACAACCTCCAAAAAAAGCTGCTGTCCTGCAAGTTCCGTGTGCAGAGCCGAGCGTCGCGCAACTGGATTGTGGAGGTCAGTGTTCTGTGGCATGGTTCTGGTCACTGGTCACTGCGGTTTGTGTTTGGTGGTCTGTCTTTTGTCTGTGTTGGTCAGAGATTTGTGTTTGGTGGTCGGTCTTTTGTCTGTGTTGGTCGTAGTGGTTTGTGTTTGGTGGTCTGTCTTTTGTCTGTGTTGGTCATATTGGTTTGTGTTTGGTGGTCAGTCTTTTGTCTGTGTTGGTCATAGTGGTTTGTGTTTGGTGGTCAGTCTTTTGTCTGTGTTGGTCATAGTGGTTTGTGTTTGGTGGTCAGTCTTTTGTCTGTGTTGGTCAGAGATTTGTGTTTGGTGGTCTGTCTTTTGTCTGTGTTGGTCATAGTGGTTTGTGTTTGGTGGTCAGTCATTGTCTGTGTTGGTTGTAGAGATTTGTGTTTGTTGGTCAGTCTTTTGTCTGTGTTGGTTGTAGAGATTTGTGTTTGTTGGTCAGTCTTTTGTCTGTGTTGGTTGTAGAGATTTGTGTTTGTTGGTCAGTCTTTTGTCTGTGTTGGTCATATTGGTTTGTGTTTGGTGGTCAGTCTTGTCTGTGTTGGTTGTAGAGATTTGTGTTTGTTGGTCAGTCTTTTGTCTGTGTTGGTTGTAGAGATTTGTGTTTGTTGGTCAGTCTTTTGTCTGTGTTGGTCAGAGATTTGTGTTTGGTGGTCTGTCTTTTGTCTGTGTTCGTCATTGTGGATTGTGTTGGTGGTCTGTCTTTTGTCTGTGTTCGTCATTGTGGATTGTGTTGGTGGTCTGTCTTTTGTCTGTGTTCGTCATTGTGGATTGTGTTGGTGGTCTGTCTTTTGTCTGTGTTCGTCATTGTGGATTGTGTTGGCGGTCTGTCTTTTGTCTGTGTTGGTCGTAGTGGATTGTGTTGGTGGTCTGTCTTTTGTCTGTGTTGGTCGTAGTGGATTGTGTTGGTGGTCTGTCTTTTGTCTGTGTTGGTCGTAGTGGATTGTGTTGGTGGTCTGTCTTTTGTCTGTGTTCGTCATTGTGGATTGTGTTGGTGGTCTGTCTTTTGTCTGTGTTGGTCGTAGTGGATTGTGTTGGTGGTCTGTCTTTTGTCTGTGTTGGTCGTAGTGGATTGTGTTTGGTGGTCAGTCTTTCATCTGTTTTGGTTGTAGCGGTTTGTGTTTTCGGTCAGTATTTTGTCTGTGTTAGTCATAGCAGTTAGTGTTTGCTGGTCAGTTTGTTGGTCAGTCTTTTATTTGTTTTAGTTGTTGCGGTTTGTGTTTGTTGGTCAGTATTTTATCTGTCCATGTTTATGTCTGCCTGCTTGTCTTCTGTTGTCTGTCTGTATCTTTAAATTTGTATTAGATTTTTTTCATGAATTTGTTTCTATTTTTGTTTATTTGTCTTGATTTTAGCTTAATGTTTTATACGTACCTATGGTAGGTTCTCAAGGCAGAGTGTTGGGTTTATCCATAGGCATCTGCTCCTTGTTTATTTATTTTTTTTTTTTAAACAGATGTGATGTAGCTCATATGGATTCAGTCTGCATGCTTGTAAACTGAAACAAAATGGAAACTTTGTGTAACCATACATTTGTTCATCTGTGTATCCATTTGTCTGTGTGTTGTAACTTTATACCTTGGCAAACAAATGGCACCTACAGAGTGGTTGAGTTGATATGGTTCATATATGTGACATCAGTATTCTTCTTGGCTGTGCATAAAGACAGCTTTGGCTTTGAGATAGCTAATACTTTGCTTTGTAGACATTTCATCCTCCCACTCTCTTCCATGTAGAGAAAGAGCTGAAAACTGAATGGACATCAAAATGCACATACTCACAGCTGCAGTGGTTATCACTGGAAAGAGCTTGGCTCTTAGGGAAGAATGATAGAAGTTGATTTGATGGATAAGGATATAAAACAGCAACAACAAAAACAAAACAAAACCGAAAACAAATCTTCCATTTTAAGGTTTGATGAGAAATGTCTCAGTAATTTTAAGAAAATAAAGAAGAGAAAAGTTGACAATAATCTTGTTTTTCTTTCAGTTCCTGTTTGCCAAAGGTCCTCTGCCAACAGCCTACTTCAAAGAGTCTGGTAAGTTGACTGCATGTGAAAGATTGTCCTTCACTTTATTATCAGTGTTGTAAATAAGTATAACACCCACTATTACTGGTATTTTGGTTGGGTGCAATAGCTGATTGGTTCAAGTGTTTCAGACTGAGGGTCTTTGGTTTGACCTGGGTATTTACATTTTTCCAATCACAAATGATTTGATTTTGATTTGATATGGATTCTAATATAGCGGCTGTCCTCGGTCAGAGACCAAGCTCTAAGCGCTTTACAAACTTGGGGTCATTTGCATAACAGGCTGCCTACCTTGTTAGAGCTGACTGATGGCTACCATTGGGCACTCATCATTTGTTACGAGAACAGAATTGATGTTGTTTTTCTTCCAATACTTTCTGTTTTTAAGTAATTAATTATCCTTTTAATTACACATACTTAACCGTGACCCACTAGTGCAGACTCTGGCAGGGGTCTGACAGGACAGAATTGATGTTGTTCTTCCAATACTTTCTGTTTTTAAGTCATTAATTATCCTTTGCAGGTTCTACGGTGCGGGTGTGCCTGCCCTTTGACCTGAGCAGTGACAATGTGCAGAAGACAGTGACGGACCTGATGGAGGAGTGGCAGGCCATGGGTCAACTCTACCAGCTGGTCACTGACTTTGCTGACTCCTACAATGGTCAGAACTGTCACAATGAATGAATGAATGATATGGATACTTACATAGCGCCTGTCCTTGGTCAAAGACCAAGCTCCAAGCGCTTTACAAACATGAGATCATTTGCACAACAGGCTGCCTACCTGGGTAGAGCCGACTGATGGCTGCTATTGGGCACTCATCATTTGTTTCCTGTGTCATTAATCAGATTTCAGGCATGCACACATACACACTCAGACAGACATGTAACATTTTTGCATCAACATATCATGATTGTCAGAACTGTCACAGTGCATCAACTTATCAGGAAAATTAGCTGCAGTGACTGCTAGAGAACTCTCACAGTGCATCAACTTATCAGGAAAATTAGCTGCAGTGACTGCTAGAGAACTCTCACAGTGCATCAATCAATCACGAAAAGTAGCTGCAGTGACTGCTGGAGAACTCTCACAGTGCATCAATTAATCACGAAAAGTAGCTGCAGTGACTGCTAGAGAACTCTCACAGTGCATCAATTAATCACGAAAAGTAGCTGCAGAGACTGCTGGAGAACTGTCACAGTGCATCAACTTATCTGGAAAATTAGCTGCAGTGACTGCTAGAGAACTCTCACAGTGCATCAATTAATCACGAAAAGTAGCTGCAGAGACTGCTGCAGAAATGTCACAGTGCATCAATTAATCACGAAAAGTAGCTGCAGTGACTGCTAGAGAACTCTCACAGTGCATCAATTAATCACGAAAAGTAGCTGCAGTGACTGCTAGAGAACTGTCACAGTGCATCAATTAATCATGAAAAGTAGCTGCAGTGACTGCTAGAGAACTGTCACAGTGCATCAATTAATCATGAAAAGTAGCTGTAGAGACTGCTAGAAAACTGTCACAGTGCATCAACTTAAAAGGAAAATTAGCTGCAGTGACTGCTACAGACGAAAACTGAAAAAAAGGCCATCTTGCCGACTGCAAAACCTGCAACTTAGTTTCATGTTCTGCCTGGTTCACCCGAAATGTTTTGTCCACTCATGGGACTTGCGGGAATAACGATCACATGATGTCAGTACTAAAGCACCTTCACTTTGGCAGAAAAATTGTGTCAAAGCAATAGCACAAAACTGCTTCTGAACCAGAAGTGGACGGAAATGAAACATGAAATGGAAAGCTCAGTAGGAGTGGCTGGAAAAGCAAGAAAATAAGAGGAGAGGACCTGAAGAGTTCTTTTATGGAAATGTTACCATATCCATTCGGCTGAAAATATAACACTGAAATTTTGAGTTGTGTTTCCTTGGGGAATGTTGGGGTCTGCGCAGGTCTGAAGATCAGCTGCCTGTTTCACATGGTATAATGAAGGTGTGTGTGTGTGTGTGTGTTTTCAGATGTGCGCATGAACATGCCCACCATGGCCACCATCAAGTCCTACAACTTCAGGAAGCTGAGCATCACCTATGGGCCAAACAGAGCCCATGTGGTGAGTACATCTTCACAGATCACTCCTTGCAAACACTTTGTTGCCATGTGATGGAATACCACCAATTTGTTGTATTGTTATTATTATTATTAGCGAATATTTTGATAATGTGTACATAGGTTCTTGTGTCCCCGAGCACCTTAACATGTACAGCAGGACAAAGAGTTATTGTTCATATCCTATTATCAGTCTATACACAACAAAGTATACATCTTTTTGCTGTTTAAAAGTATGTTTAAATTTCTATCTGCAGAAACATCCGTCACATATGTAGCTTATATATGCATGTACATTACAAACAGGACTTAATGCAACATTTTCTTGTTGTCCTGTGAAATTAATTTTATTTGTGTTTCGACATTTTCGAATGAAATACTGTTTATACCAAAAACCAATGCTAAACAGATAAATACTGGATTTTTGTTAAATGTATGCTTGTATATATACATGTATACATTGTATTTATGTGTGTGTATGGTTTGTAAGGCACAGTTTGGTGTGTATATGCAACTTTGATGTAATGTGTTATGCATAACGTGTTTTATAAAGCACATTGAGCAGTTTTCTGGATAGATTGCTATAGTAGCACCCATTGTTACCATCATCTTTCACAAGTGGTGTGGTGTGTTGGCATTAAAGTGATGTGGTGTGTTGGCATTTTTCTGGATTGATTGCTGTGTAAGCATCAGTATTGCTGTTTAAGTATGCATTATTATCGTCATCTTTCACAAGTGGTGTAGCGTGTTGGCATTTTTCTGGATAGACTGCTGTATAAGCATTGATATTGCTATTTAAGCATCCATTGTTATTGTCATCTTTCACAAGTGGTTTTGTGTGGTGTGCTGTCAGATGACGGTGCAGTGGAAGACGGATGCACGTCAGTTCCACCTGTCCGTGGGCACCTGCCAGCCATCCTCCACAGCCAACCCACACCTGCTGGTGCTGGTGCAACTACAGGAGGAGCTCAACACCTCACGCTCTCTGGCACGCCTCACGCAGGTGGGTGTGTGTGGGGTAGGGGAATGTATAGGGGTCTGGGTGTTCGGGAGGGGGTATTGGTGCAGGATGTGGTTGTGGGTGGGTGAAGGCGTGTTTGTGTGTGTGTGTAGTTGTATTTGTGTGTGTTTGTGTGTGAGTGTGCATGTCTGCATGCTAGTGTGTTTTTTTTATGCTTTTGTATTATTTAGTCAGCAGTGTGTGATGTATTGACGTTGGTTGGTGTTGATGTTTGCAGACACTGTACGACACGTGGTGCCCTATGACGGCCATCAGCAAGCTGTCTACCACCTCCATGATGGGCACCTCCACTGTGAGTGCTGTCCTCTGCTTCACTCTGGTTGCATGTCTGTTTATGTGTTGTGCCTTATTTTACAGGCTTCAAGGCACTTTATTTTATAATGCTTTCCCCCCCCATCTGCATTGAAAAAAAAATACAATTTTAAAATTTTAACAATACATAAGGCACAGCACATTAAAAGGCCCATGAAAAAAAAGTTAAAATATGGTATTTTGTTTGTGATTTTAGAAAATTATTTGTTTGTGTTATGAATTTGTGTATGGCTCTGAGCTCTTTTAGTAATCTTTATTTGTTTTTCATGTTATTTATTTACTTGTTTTCCATACATTTCTTTAAGCCCCATGCTTATGGTGCAGTTCTATTAGCATTCTTTATCTGTTCGACATTGGTATGTTCAAATCTTTGCAGAGAGGGGTTTTGGCAGGGAGGCAGACTGTGTGACATATATTATGTGACCAGCTTCTACAAAATGATAGATAAGTCGATTTTTGAGGATATAAAGATATATATATATATATTATACCATTGGAAAGAAGACGAAAAGACCATTCCAATGATATATGAAACATGTCCCTAGGTTAAAAATGCAGAAGTTATGGTAGTTCAAAGTGTGTTAGTAGTGCGGCAGTCATTTTGAGTAAAACAGCTTTAAAGTTTTGCAACTGAAAGTTGAGATTTTTGCCTAGTAAAGGGGGTTTGTTTTAGCTGTATGCCTGTGAAAGTTAGGCAGGTTATCAAACTAGGGTCTGTACATGCTTTGGGCATTGATATTCACACTTGATAATACCAATGTCATTTTGAATGGTGGTTTTGGGGTGTAAAAGACTTTTTTCCTCTTGATCTCTCAACAAACAAAGCTTCTTTAGTTTACATTTCTTTTACATCAAAATTAGAATGATGCACATCTAAATTTTGAATTTGTTAAGAATTGAAATAAACTTGTGGATTTTAAATAATTGTTTTGAACTACTTGTACTTTAAATATGCCAGTATGTGCCAGTGTGGGTGGGTGCACAGGGGTTTGTGAATGAGGCCCATTTTTGTTCATTTTTTATTTCAGTGATTTGCCCTCTAAGTATATTACAATTCCACTTTATTATGTTTTTATGTATTTACCAACATGTTTATTTTTAGTATTTCTTTTTCTTTGATGTTAATGTATTCTGTTAAGATATCGAATATATATTAATGTAAAATATGCTGTTTTCCAGGATAATTGCTCCACAATATCAGCACATATGTGTGGAAATTAACTAAATTTTCAAATTTTTAGTTTGAATTTGGCAAAAACAGTGAGATATGTTGTAATTGGAGGTTGAACTATGCACTAGTGCAAAAAACTCGATTTACTTTGATGGGACCTTAGCACTGTTTTTGCCTGTAGGGCAACTGAATGCAGCGCGAGTTATCTATCATTTCGTGGGAGATAGTCACATATATGTAAACACATACATCCACACCTGTGTGCATGCAAAAAGGGAGATCACATTCTCTTTTAGCATGGCCAGGGGCGGCAGGAGGAAAAGCAGATGCAGATTTGGAAGACGCGGAAGACAGATTTTTTCAACTCTTAATCAGGATACATTAGGAGAAATTTAGATGGGTTGTACTGATGTTGACAATTAAAGCATAACTGCAGTTAAAGCACAACCGGGTTGTTCATTTCAGCACCCCAAACAGCCAGTGCTCAACTACACCATCCTGCCCCAGTCCTCCACCCATGTACGCCTTGTCTTCCGCAGCTGGTCAGTCTCTGGTTCTGAATGTGTTTGTGTGTTTTTGTTTTGTGAGATGTACCACACAAGTCAGGGAAGATCTGACATTTTACCTGATAGATTTCACTGCCCAATTTGTCCAGAGATGAATAAAGCTGCAACTTTATCCGGAAGATCATTTCTACAACATTATTCTTAAGGTAGAGATTCTACATCATTAGTTGTTGAAATGGCTTGGTTGCCTATCTAACTATGCTGATACAAAATGTACATTGTTTAGAGTGCTGCTGATACACAACTAAGATGCAAGCTGTATATTTGAAGTGTGTTGCCTTGTTGGGTTGTTGTCTTGTCATATGTTTGGTACAATAGACTGTGAAAGAAATAAGGCTATGTTTGTTTTAAACAGCAATTTGTTGATATATTTTCATGTATATCTGATATAGCAAGGTAAGGAAGTGAATGATGTTTTTGTCATGTGTTGACAGCTATTGTGTGGACATCCACATGCAGTCAGGAAAGTTGGTTGCTGTGAGAGATGGAGCATTCGGCTTGTTTGACAGTACCCGTGCTGTGGAGGGCTTCACCCCTGCTCCTAGTCTCAAGGTAAGAAAATTCTCTACAATTCTAGTCGAGAAAGGGAGAAGAAGGGATGGGAAGAGAGGGGGAGAGAGAAGAAGAAGAGAGAGGGAGAGAGGGAGGGAGGGGGAGGAGAAGAAAAAATATAGAATATATTAATCAAAGGAAATTTATATTCTTCTGTGTTTGTGGCCTGCTGCTCTCATGTTCACTTGTATGTACAAGTGATCTTTTACATGTATATCTGTTTTTACCCATTCATGTAGACAACCATACTCCCTTTATCAGGGGATTTCATGCTTAGTGTGTTCTTGTTTCCTTTACTCACCAAATGCTGACATGGACTACAGGATCTTTAACTTGCACTTATATGAACTTCTGCATGCATATACATATGAAGGGATTAAGGCACTTGGAGATATGCACATATGTTGACTTGGGAGATCAGAAAAAATCTCCACCATTAAGCCACCAGTTGCCACAACTGTGATTCAAACCCATTTTCCTCCAAGACTTTAACCACTTGGCTGTTTCACCTGTTCATTATTTATTTTGATGATTTAATTCTTCTGAACAGAATTTTTCAAAAAAAAAAAAAAAAATCTAAACAACATATTCCTCCCTATTTGTACAGAGCTTTCTCAGCATGTTTGTGGATGAGAACGTGACGTCGGGCCATGCCAGGCGGAGGTCGACGACGGAGGACGACAACCCCCCGTCCCCGATGGGGATGGACATGGACATGTTCATGTCCCAGCAGCAGCCCATGCTGGGCTCCCCGGCCGCTGGGGGGCGACAGAGGGGGGATGGCTTCCGCTTCCACAACAAGCCCATGACGCCCCCCTCAAACCCCCTCACCCCAGCCTCCCCTGGACCCAGTCGCATGTCTGGGGTGAGTGGAAGTTGGAGAGTGGGCAGGGGGAGTTGTTGTAAGGAAGCTGGGTGGAGGGTCTTGAGGGGACTTAGGGAAGTGGAAGGGAGTGGGGAGAATGAATTGTTAAGTAAATTAGGTAGTTCATGAGGAGAACTTAAGCCTTGTGACTGATGGAAGTGAAAGGGAATTGTTCAGAAAACTATGTGGTTTGTGAGAATTTACAACCTTGATTAATAAAGAAAAAAGAAAAAGAAAAGATTTATCTTTCTTCTGATTATCTCCTTTCATTCTCATTGTGTATTCCTTTTGATCCTAACTTTTCAAGAAATGAAAGTTGTGTATTACACATCTGAGAGAATTTACAGCCTCTCTGATTAAGGAAAAAAAGAAGAGGTTTATCATTCATTTAATTACTTCCTTTCATTCTGATTGTATATTCCTTTTGATCCCAACTTTTCAGGAAACAAAAGTTGTGTATTACAGATCTCAGATTCCCAGTAAAAGCACTAAATCAAGAGATGTACATTCAGTAAAAGGGACAAGAAAATACACCTTAATATTCACTGACAGTCTTTGTTTTACTGCAAACAATACATCACGCACCAGTTCATTGACAAGGTCAAGAAAATAAGTTAAAATATTCAGTGAAGTTTTTATTTTTGCTACAAACAGCACATAACGCATTGGTTCACTTTGTTCGCTGTTCAAAACAAACACCTGGGCTGCGTGGTGTGTGTGTCGCAGATCAACCCTTCTCCATCAGCAGCGCTGATTGGAACCCCGTCCCCAGGGACGCTGCTGACGGCCAACTCCCCCAGCAACCCCCAGCTGCACGCACCCTCCCCCCAGGCCTTTGTGCCCACGCCTTCCCCTCAGGGGCTGGGTCTCCACATGCAGTCCCCTGCTGCTCCCTTCATCAGCCCAGGTCAGTGGAGGGGGCGGAAATGACGTGTGTGGGCAGTTTTGAATGGAATGTCTCATTCTTTGTAGAAGAAAAACATGGCTGATTTGTGTGTGTGTGTGTGTGTGTGTGCAAAAGAGTGATGGTTCGTGCTTTACGAGCATCTTGACTCTTGTCACAGTTCCTTTGCAGTCTCTTCTGTTAGGCTTGTTAGGTACTGACTGTGTCGCTAGCTCCAGTCCCGGTCTGCAGTGAACATGCTGGAGTCTATAGGTAGTGCTCATGGCAGTCACATAGACTTTGTATGGTTTTGTTTGTTGGCTGTTGTCTGTCTCATAGATGTGTTGAATGTAACTAGCACTAAGTGAGTTGCTGGGATCCTGTGATAAAGATGGTGTGGTGTGTTTATGGCACTGAGTGCCCATATCAAGGACTTGCTCCACTGACACACTGTGTTGGGCTTATTGACTGGGATTGACTGGCTTGGATTTGGGGTACTCAGTGAAACTTTTGACTGCTCCACATTTATTATGCATTGTGTACTATTTGCACCCATTCCAAACACTGTTACAAGTTACAGTGAAGTCCATATATGTAACATTCTTGATACTGTGGTGAAAGATGTCTATTTGGAAGAGTTGATATTGGGAGCAAAGGTCAGGGGTTAAATTTAAAAAAACAACCACCACCAAACAAAAAACCAACAACATCAACAAAAAACAACACCAAATACACACACACTTAAAAACCAGACACACTTCCATAACATATTCAGGAAGAAACTAGAGAACTGTAGATAGAGAACCAGACACACTTCTGTAACATATTCAGAAAGAAACTTGAGGACTTTAGATGTAGTCAGTTTGGCGGTTGTGATGATGATAGACGTTGGTCATTCTTTGATGCTCTGCTGTAAATAAGAGTCAACAAACAAGAACGCCAGAGAATTGACAGACAGACAGAAAATACGAAAAAACTTAGCCGTATGAGGAGCTCAGGAACAGGAGTCATGATGGCTGCCGGAAAAAGAGGGCGCTAGCCAGGGGGACAAAGGGGAGGTTACCTACTTCCGGGAGGTTATCGGCTGTAGTACTTTCGTTTTCTCTGCATAGACGGATAGTAGTTTGCACAGGAAGGAATGTCAGACCCCTGCTGGAGTCTGCACCAGTTGGGTCACGGTAAGTATGTTATTTAAATGTAATTTTAGATAGATAATTTCCTTTACTCACTTTTATGACAGAAGAGAGAGAGAGAGAGAGCGAAGGGAGAAGTTTTGTTCTCTGTTGCTTACTCACTGCTACTGACTGTGTTGGGCATAAAGAATCTGTGTTGTTGTTTTTTTTACACTAAGTTATATGTATGCCTGACTGAGAGACTAACCATCAAAATCTGGCAAAGCACTAACCATGACTTTGTGCTTTGTGCTCACATGAGTATGGTTTTCTTCACAAAATGATGACATTAGTGTGCTGGTATATTGGGTTTGTCATTCTGTTAAGTTTGTCTTTCCCGATTCTTGGTAAACTGATGCTTTTTTTGAAACAAACAACAACAAAAATTCTTTTTTCAGTAACAGGCACTCATTTGTGTGCCTGTTTTATTGTTTTCATTTCAAACTTAATAAACTGGCTCTTGTTCCTTTTATAATTTGAACCAAGTTTCTACTTGTTCAAGTGTGAGTATCAGTAACTGGTTTAGCTTTTGTTCCCAATTCAGTTAGTAAATTCCCTCACATGAAAGTGTTGGGACATGCATTAACACTATCTAAACCAGAACCTTCCTGATTATAACCTTTGGAAGCAAGAGACGAAGAAATCATTTTCAGACTTTTCTCCAGGTCAGGTCTTTAGAATCTGTGGTTGGTTCTTTTTGCTCTCTTATATTATTTCTCACTTTTTAACTGTAGAAGTACAGATACTGCTGTATAACTACTTTCACTATGAACAGATTCGTAGTGGTTCATGCATAATATGATAATCAGTTTTTATTTTACAACATCTGTTTATGCATGTCTGGTTCTATTGAAATGTTATTTGCCACATTAACACTTAAGCTAATAAGTAAGGCTATCAGGTCCTTTTTGTACTTGTAGTACTTTAAAGCAAAATGAACTTTTTGAATCTTTAGTCAGATTTTCTGATTGAACAATGGTATTTATGTTTTTATCATACTTCTGTTGAACAATGGTTTTTATGTCTTTATCATACTTCTTTTGATATTCTTTGTGTTTGTATATGTTGATATAGCTCTCATTTATTATTCTCTCCTATCTCTGTGATCCACTGTAGCTGTAATATTCTCTCCGACAAGCCTTAGGCTAGCTCTGCGATGTGGCTTCGTTCTGATCAGCTGTTCTGCGCACTGACAACATTGTCATGTTGGTTGTTCTGATCAGCTGTTCTGTGCACTGACAACATTGTCATGTCGGTTGTTCTGATCAGCTGTTCTGTGCACTGACAACACTTACATTATCATGTTGATTGTTCTGATCAGCTGTTCTGCGCACTGACAACATTGTCAAGTCGGTTGTTCTGATCAGCTGTTCTGTGCACTGACAACATTGTCATGTCGGTTGTTCTAATCTAATCAGCTGTTCTGTGCACTGACAACACTTACATTATCATGTTGATTGTTCTGATCAGGCGTTCTGCGCACTGACAACATTGTCATGTCGGTTGTTCTAATCAGCTGTTTTGTGCACTGACAACATTATCATGTTGATTGTTCTTATCAGCTGTTCTGTGCATTGACAACATTGTCATGTTATTTTTGTTCTTATCAGTTGTTCTGTGCACAGACAGCACTGTCATGTTGATTGTTCTAATCAGCTGTTCTGTGCATCGACAACATCGCCATGCTTTTGTTCTAATCAATTGTTTAGTGCACGACAGCAGTGTCATGAACTGAGTGAAGGGAGAGAACTGACAAAATGTGCTGGCCTTGTGTTGTATCTCATTATCTCATCTAACAGCATAGCTTCCGCCTCTGTCATGCCTTTCCTCCTCTGATCTCTTTCAGCACAATATGTAATGACTTCTGCACAATGGAGTCTACACACTTCTTTCTGTCTTTTTGCCTTTCCTCTTTCCTCTTTTTAGATTTTTTTTTTAAAACAAGCTCATTTTACCATTTCTCAAATATATATATATATATCTCTATGTATCTGTTTGTGTATCTATTTATCTGTCTGTCTCTGTATAGATATATAGATGTAATGCCCATACTAACATTCAAAGGAGTAGCTCATAAAGAGAAATTACACCAGGCATGGCAAAATACAATACTGAAAGTCTAAAGAGAGAAAGAGAGAAAAAAGCTTTCATCTTTGCATCATCCTCCCGCCCCACAGCCTCCCCCGACCTCCCCCAACTCATTCACACCCACCCACCCTCATCCCACTCCATGCCTTGCTTTTTGTACTCCATACCCCTCGGGATATATATTGGGCAAATATACATAAAAAAAAAAAATAATAAAAAAAAATCATGGCAGTTTGCTTTTTCTCCTGGAAATCCACCCTCCACCCTTCTCCCTTCCCTCCCCCCATGGCTCACACCCCCACCACTACCCCTCCCCCATTCCTTTCCATTTGACGTGTGTGACCCTGGCCCCCTGTCACTAGAGCGCGGCCGGTTTGGGTCCATCGGGACGGTTGGGTTCGGTTCCAGGTATGGTGGATGCTGGATCCCCGTTCCCTGGTTCTGGCCTGTCCATGACGTCTCCGGGGGCGCGGGGCTGGCCCGCCTCCCCCTCCCTCACCGGCCCCGGCCCCTCCCCCGCCTCCTCCCACCACCCCGTCACCTCCCCCGGCCACCCCGCCCTCCACTCCCCACAGACCCAGAGAGACACCATGGACCATGGGAAGATATCAGGTATGATTGCTGATGACATGCGACGACCGGACCATGCTGTTGAGGAGCATGGAAGGGTGGTGGTGGTTTTGGAGAGGGTAAAGGGGTGATGGGGGTTGGGAGTAGGGTGCATCATTTTTTTTTTTATCTTTCTTTTTTTTTTTCTTCTTGTCTTTTAAGTTTGCTTTGTTTTGGACTTCTGCTTTGTGGATTTACAAAAAACAAAAACAAAAAAACAAAACAAAAAAAAAAAAAACCAAAAAAACAAAAAAACAAAAAAACAAAAACAAAAAAACAAACAAAAAAAGAAGAAGAAAGAATAGAGAAAAAAAAGGATCAACTATCTCTTTTTGGTCAAGTCTTTTTTGTAGCCTTTTTTTTTTTTTTTTTTTTTTTTTTTTTAAATAAGGGTATTTGTTATATTGTTCTTGGATATTATCTATTCTTTGCCAGTTGGTTACCTTTTGAAAGTTATTTGACTACTTTTGAAAAGTGATGCACATTTAACTCCAAAGCTTGTAAATTTTAACAACAGCAATAACAAAAACAAAGGATCTGTTAAGTCACGTTTTAATTGCATTGTCATTTTGGGCTGAAAACGTTCTTTTTTCTTGGCTTTCTTGTTTTCCTTGGCTGTTTTATAATCTGGACTTGTGTTGCACAGCCAGTTTTTTTTCTCTGTTTGTCAGATGGCTTTGGCAGTGGCAGCTTTCACTTTGCTTATTTTTGCACTAACAGCTTACTTTTTTGTTTTTTCTACTTTTCTTTCCTTTCAGAACTGACTGCTTGATTTTTTTCTTTTCTTTTCTTTTCTTGCACTGCCGATCTTTGATATTCCACTAACTATGAACAAGTTTTCACTGACAATATGACATGCATGTTGTGTTCTCAGACTACCCATTGGAATTCATCAGAATTTTGCATGCATGTTCTTGAATGTCTGTTTTTGTTTTTGTTTGTTTGTTAGTTTTATGATTAATAAGTGTTTCTTAAGTTTCAGATAGGACAAAAAGAAACAATAGCAACAACAACAAAAACACTCTTCTCCACTTGCCTCCCCATTTAGAACTTCAATAGCGTAAGAAAGAATAAACAAACAAATTAACAAAAAAAATCAATCCCAACTGAGACTGTATTTGAAAAGCATTCAGGCCCACCCTTAATGACAAAAGAAAGAGAGAGAATGATGTGGAGGGGTGCTGGTATCGAGTCGCCGTGCATCCACTACTGCACAAGAGTGACCATTGTAGTTCTGGTCATGATCAGATAGCTACAGTCACATCACCATGGGCAAGGGTAGTGTTTCACATCTTGGCCACACACTCCATGGACTGAACAATTGAGCTCATCAACTGCTCATCATCCACCTCCACTTGCCCCACCATTCCCCCCTTCTTTCTTGCTGCTGCTGCCACCATCACCACCTGTTTTGTGTTGCCTGATATTTCCTCTCGAAAGCAACTGCTGCCACTACCACCACCACCACCACCATCCCTTTACTTACTGCGTGTTATTTCATCCCCAAAACAACTACCACCACTTCCACCACCACCACCACCATCTCTTACCTATTGCCTGATACTTCCTTCCTAAAACAACTGCCACCACCACCACCACCACCACCATCCCTTACCTACTGCCTGATACTTCCTTCCTAAAACAAATGCCACCACCATCACCACCACCACCTCTTACCGACTTCTGTTTCCCCCCTAAAACAACTGCAGCCACCACCACCACCACCATCACACCATCTCTTACCTACTGCCTGATACTTCCGCCCTAAAACATCTACCACCACCTTCAGCACCACCACCATCATCATCATCTCTTACCTACTACTTCCTGATATATCCTCCCTAAAAGTAAAACAAACACCCCCCCGCCCCTCCAGTCCTCCACCTTGCCCTTCTTTTTATGTAGAGTAAATTAGTGGGTTTTTTTTTTGGTTTTTTTAAATGATGGTTTGCCATTTTAGTGCACTCAGGAATTCTGTGAGGAAGGTCAGTGATGTGTTTTGATGTTGTGACTGTTACTTTGTTCAACTTTCCTTCAATCATGTGAGAGGAAGAAAATCAGTGAGTGGGGCTGGGGGTGGGGGTCCTTGGGGTTATTCATGGGCTGAACTTACATTTATTTGCAGAACTTGTGTCTCGGTTAAGCAGACAGCCAGTCTGCCTTGGTTGCAGGACTCGTTGAATGCATTGTTGACACATGGTTTTTGCATTACCTGTCTCTTGCAAACTGGGATTAATGTGTCAGAATTTTTAGTTGTTTTAGTCTTTTTCTGTTGTGAGTTGGCACTTTAAATGCACCAGTGCACCATGCGTTATTTGATTTTATTTGAAATTATTGTTATTGAACTATTTCAGATAATCTCTTTCTTGATTGCAATGCTCCAATATTTTTATTGTGTATTATTGACCTGTTTTTGGATCATATGTTTGATGGTTGTGACTGCTGTTATTACTTGATCATGATTTGTTTGAAAGTGGAGTGACTCAGTGAGGGAACATCATGTGGGCAGTCATTGATACTAAATGAAATGAGTGAAGAGCTTGAATATCATGAATGATAAGAAAAAAAATCTGTGTTAGTATTGCCTTTTCTTTTTCAAAGTAAGCTTCAGATAATTCAGGAAAATGTGAAACGAATGAGTTTTCCTATTTATCGCACCCTTGCCAGCACCCAGGGAAACACCTCTTTAGTTCTTTAGTGGAACAGATCAACTCAATAAAAATGTGTGGTTGTGTACATTTTATTTTGAGCAGAAGGTCTCTTTTGAGGCATGGTTTAATTCCTTGACTGCCACAAGGCATGAAAGAGATATTGTCAGGTGAAAATTCACTTCCAGAAAGGGGGAAAAAAGCTCACCTTAAACTGGCAAGCTTATCTCAGATAGGTGTAATTTTATTGATTGGTGAGCTGCTATTGTTTTGCTTGTGACAGACTTTCTATTGATTCCTGCGTAACATATCAGGGTCTCAGCACAAGTGGTCAGGCAATGAAAAATGTGTATTTCAAATTTTCAAATGTTACGATAAGTTTATTTCTGTTTCACCATGTTACATAGTTCTTATGTTGCTTTTGTTTAATTCCCCCCCACCCCCACCCCCACCACCTTTTTCCCCAGCTCCACTCATTTTCCAGTTAGATGTCGGCCTCTCTCCCCCTCCCCATGCTATAATGATCATAGTGTTTTTTTTCGATCCCCCTTCCTGATGCTGTAATGATTGTAGTGTTGTTTCCCTTTTCCCTCCCCATGTTATAGATAGTCATTATTGTTGTATTGTGTCCCCATCCCCGTGCTATAGGTAATTATTATCATTGTTGTATTGTTACCCTTTCCCCACCCCATGCTGTAGATGGTTATTATCATTGTTGTATTGTTTCCCTTCCACTCTCCATACTATAATTATTGTTGTGTTTTTTCCCTTCCCCCTTCCACCATCCTGAAATAGAGCTATAAGTATTGCAGCATTGTCTCCCTGCCCCCATGCTATATAATCATTGTAGTGTTTTTCTCCCCTTTCCCCTCCCCCATCCTCTGATAGAAACTATAACTATTGCAAAGTGTTGTTTCCCTGCCCACTCTCCCCATACTATAATCATTGAAGTGTTTTTTTTTCTTTTTTTTTCTTCGTTTTTCTTTATCTTATAGTTATTAAAAGAAAAGTGTTGGTGACTTTCTCCTTCTATTCTTTTTTTCGGGGTGAGGGTGTAGGGAAAGGGGAGTTTTTGAAGTGTTTTATTCAAATAAAAATTTCCCCTTGCTTTCCCTCCCCTAGTGATGAGCCCACCGTCACGCATACTGCCCCAGCGGGCGTGGGCGGCTGCGGTGCCAACCCTGCTGTCCCATGAGGGTCTGACGAAGCTGCTGACGGCCAGCATGCTGCCCGCCCACTCCCAGTTCCTGCCCGCCTCCCCCCTGGAGCGCTTCTTCGCCTGCGTCCACCTCCGCCGCCACATGCAACGCGTCATCCAGAGCGAGCAGTCGGTAAGTCGTCACGTTTATTTTATTTATTCATTTAGTTATTATTCCGATGCTCTAGCGCATGTTCTTGGAGCTCTATGCGCTTTGCAATAGCAATAAAATCATTCACTCAAAATACCCCCCATAAACATACACATTTCATTCAAAACTTAAGTTTGAGAGGACAATCAAATTTGAAATTAGATCATGCCATAAGATGAATCAAATAATCTTATCAGATATAAAAAAGTTAAAAACAAGAAATACAATAACAGCTAAATTGTAGACAATTTAAACACACATGCACGCACGCACGCACACACGCACGCACGCAGATTATCAAACAAATAAAACAAAAAAACATTCGTTTTTGGTGGCTGCCATTTTTGGTGGGTTTTTTTTTTTTTAAATGATGACATGGATACTTATATAGAGCCTATCCTCTGTCACAGACCAGGCTTTAAAGTGCTTTACAAACGTGGAGTCGTTTGCATAACAGGCTGCCTCCTACCTGGATTAGAGCCGGCTGAGAGCTGCCAATTGGGCGCTCATCATTCATTTCCTGTGTCATTCAGTCAGGTTTTAGTCATGCATACATACATAAACACTTGTGCAGACATGTAACATTTTATGTGTATGACTGTTTTTGTTTATTTACCCCGCCATGTAGGTAGCCATACTCTTGTTTTGAGGGGTGTGCATGCTGGGTATGTTCTTGTTTCCATAACCCACCATGGATTACAAGAGATACGTGTGTATTTGATCTTCTGTGTGGGTATACACATGAAGGGGGTTCAGGTATAGCAGGTCTGCACATTTGCTAACCTGGGAGATCTCCACCCTTTTACTCACCAGGTGCTGTCACCAAGATTCAAACCCAGGACCCTCAGACTGAAAGTCCAATGCTTTAGCCACTCGGCTGTTGCACCCGTCGGTGGGCGTTGTGGTTGAGTTGGGGTTACTTTAAAAAAAAAACACAACTTTTAATAGTAATTAAAGTGGCTGCGTTTGAAAGAATTAGTGAAGATTTTGTTGTTGTTCATTTTTAAGTTTGTTATTTCATTCTCACGTGGTGGGTGTGTTACCTTTTGATATGTTTGAAGAATGGTGGTGATTTTGGTTGGTTGTTTTTAAAGGAGCTGCTTTGAAGAATGGTGGTGATTATGTTTGGTTGTTTTTAAAGCTGCTGTGAAGAATGGTGGGGATTGTTTGGTATTTGTTTACACGTTTCCACATACATGTGTGTGTTCGCTTTTGCAAGAGTTGATATGTGTGAAGAATGGTATGACACTCTTGTTTCTTAACAACATTCTCTATCTTCCCTCCCAAACTCCCGATTTCTTTCTCTTTCTTTTTTTTTTCTCTCTCATCTCCAAAGTGTATTTCTGACTCACATTTCATGTACATCACTCACTCTCCCTGCCTGCCTACCTACATATATCTATGTCGCTTTACACATACATCACTCTCCCTCCCTCCCTCCCTCCCTACCTACTTACATCTCTGTCGTTTACACATACATCACTCTTTCTCCCTGCTTCCCTACCTACTTATGTCTCTGTTGCATTACACATACATCACTCTTTCTCCCTCCCTCCCTACCTACTTACATCTCTGTCGCTTTACACATACATCACTCTTTCTCCCTGCTTCCCTGCCTACTTATGTCTCTGTTGCATTACACATACATCATTCTCTCTCCCTGCATGCCAACCTACTTATGTCTGTTGCATTACACATACATTGCTCTTTCTCCCTGCCTGCCAACCTACTTATGTCTCTGTTGCATTACACATACATCACTCTTTCTCCCTCCATCCCTACCTACTTACATCTCTGTCGCTTTACACATACATCACTCTTTCTCCCTGCTTCCCTACCTACTTATGTCTCTGTTGCATTACACATACATCACTCTTTCTCCCTCCCTCCCTACCTACTTACATCTCTGTCGCTTTACACATACATCACTCTTTCTCCCTGCTTCCTTACCTACTTATGTCTCTGTCACTTTACACATACATCACTCTTTGTCCCTGCTTCCCTGCCTACTTATGTGTCTGTTGCATTACACATACATCGCTCTTTCTCCCTCCCTCCCTACCTACTTACATCTCTGTCGCTTTACACATACATCACTCTTTCTCCCTGCCTGCCAACCTACTTATGTCTGTTGCATTACACATACATCGCTCTCTCTCCCTGCCTGCCAACCTACTTCTGTCTGTTGCATTACACATACATCGCTCTCTCTCCCTGCCTGCCAACCTACTTATGTCTCTGTCACATTACACACACACCATTCTTTCTCCCTGCCTGCGTACATACTTATGTATGAGTCACATTACACATACATCACTCTTTCTTCATGCTTGCCTGCCTACCTATATCTCTGACTGGCATTACACATGTATCGCTCTTCCTACCTACTACCTACCTACCCAGGTACATCACTCTTTCTTCATGCCTGCCTACCTACCTATATCTCTGACTTGCATTACACATGTATCACTCTTCCTACCTACTACCTACCTACCTACCTACCCAGGTATATCTATACAGCCAGTCTTTCTCCCTACCTACCAGTCTGATGGTGATGGCTGTTTTTGTTTGTTGTGACAGCTGATTCAGGGGCACTCTGAGCCGGGCGTGGTGAGCTTCAAGGTGGAATCCCTCCAGTGCAAGATTGCCCTCAACCCCACCACCCTCCAGTCCCTCCACCTCAAGGTCACACCCACCCCAGGTAGGTCAGGGAAGCGGGGGTGGTGGGGGCCTCACTAACTTTTCATCAAGTTTGAAGTCCACCATACTTTTTTGGAGGGGCAGGGGGAGGGGGTTGAGGGGGTGGGGGTGGGAGGAGGCTGTATGTATATGGGCTGTGGGGGCACTACCCCAGAATTTGGGACATTTTGTTTTCTATATTTTGTTTAGTTTTCAATATTCCATCGATAATGATGAATGATGATGGTGGGATGATGCTGCTTTGAGGGGTCCATTTAGGTTTGGGACTGCTTGACAAAACTGTACTCTCATGGTATATGCTAGTGTCAGCCAGGCTGGGATATAGAAAGACACCTGTATGGTTGGTCAGGAAATTTGATCAAACACTGCCAAAGATGGATGACCCTACAATATAATACAATACAATACAATACAATTCACGCTACACTACACTACACTACACTACACTAGTGACACACTACACTACACTACACTACCGTACATTACAGTAAAGCACACTTGATGTGATTGGTGAGTGAAGGATTCTACCCTGTGACATAAACTTAAAATGCATCATTCATAATGATGCTGCAGATCACACAGAACAGTGGACCACAGAAGAAATGCAGATACTGGAGAAGTTCTTTGATCTAAAGGTGAGGGAAAGAGCTTCAAGTGTGTGTGTATGTATGTGTGTGTGTGTGTGTGTGCCTGTGTATGTGTGAGTGACTGTGTGTGGATCTGTGTGTGTGCGCGCGTGTGTGCATGTGCATGCATGCGATGTCAGCAGCACTAAATTTGCTCAGCAATAAGAATCCATATACATGCTAAACTACATCTGCTAGGCAGATGCCTGACCAGCAGCATACCTCAACGTGCTTACTCAAGCCTTGAGTGCATGCGTATTGGAGTATATGCATGTGTGTGTGTGTGTGTATGTGTGTGCGTGTGTGTGTGTATAAGTGCATGCCCAACCCTGAGTGAATGAATGCATTGTGAGAGAGGGCAGTGTGCAGCACAGTAGTGCAAGTGGGGTCCCATGTACAGCATGCACTTGGTGCACTGAAAAAGAACCTACTGGTAATATAAGTGTTATCCTCTGGCAAAACAATTCTGCAGAAGAAATAAACTCTGATGGGTACACACACACACACACACACACACACACACACACACACACACACACACACATATATATATATATATATATATATATATGTGTGTGTGTGTGTGTGTGTGTATGTAGATACGCTGCTGGTCAGGCATCTGCCTTGCAGATGTAGTGTAGAATTACATATGGATTTGTCCTAATGCAGTGACACTTGCTTGAGAAACTGAAAGTGAAACAAAACTAAGGTTCTTGTGATGTGTTTTGCTGACCTGACCAGGTGGCTTGCCCGCCCTACAAGGTGAATCTGCTGACAGCCTTTGGCCGTCTGATGGGGGCTCCCCTCTGCATCCTCAAGGACTGCATTCAGATCATGCGGCTGGAGTTGGTGAGTGTGTGTTTTGGGTCACAGATTTTGTCCAGAGGTGAAATTTGTGGGGGGGGGGGGGGGGGGGGGTGCACACGTGAGAAAGAAGAAAGAAGCCTCAGAGAAAGAAGCTCATAGTAGTATGTAATGGGAAATTGATCTTTTGTGTGTGTTTTCTAACAAAAATTGCTAACAAATGCAGACTTGCTTTGGGCCTTGGCTGATTATTACACCAAATTAAGGTTTGATATTATTTCTTTTTGTGGGATGGTATTATTTATTAAAAAAAGAAGAAGAAAAAAAGAAAACAAAGATCAGGTCCTTTCTAGGTTCTGCAGAGCCCTGAACTGTGCCTGTGTAACTAAGCCCAACTGTTCTGTCTAAAACTGAGGGACTTAGGACTTTATTTTCTGACACAGGAAACTTGATGATCTTTTGACAGACAACTGTATGTGGAGTTGGTGATCTTGTGGCTGTATTGGTTTTCTGTTGTCTTTTTAACATGCATTTTCTGCCGACAGTTCCCATGTTCATTTGTAAGCACTGGTTGGCTGTACTCCTTTCTTTGAGGGTGTACATGCTAGGTATGTTTTTGTTTCGATAACCCACAGGACACTTACATGGATTACATAATCTATAACATGTGCAATAGATCTTCTGCATGGGCATGCTCATGAAGGAGGTCCAGGTACTAGCAGGTCTGCTTATATGTTGACCTGGGAGATTGGAAAAATCCCTGCCCTCAACTACAAGGAGCCATGACCAGGATTTGAACCCTGTCCTGGAACCTTGGAATTGAAAGTCCAATGCTTTAACCACCTAGTTGTTGTGCCCTTCAGCTGCTTTCCGTAAGATCTGATTCAGTTCCATAGGTCCAAGTTCCAGGACACCTTGCTGTCTAAAAACCAACTAGGAGAAGACTATGTTTGTGTATATGTGTGTGTGTGTTCCATGTAGTTCAGGTTGTGTCGATGGGGAGAGAGAAAGAGAAGTAGAGAGTTTGTGTGTAAGTGCATGTTTGTGTGTGTGAGTGTTTGTGTGTTTTGTGTGTTCATCCTGAACTAAGCAACAAATATGTGTATGTCTGTGTTGTTGTTTTTTCTGTTCCATGCTGTGTTTGCTATATGTTGAAGGTGCAGGTCTGATTCGCCTACTCTGATTATGCTGCCAGTCTTTGTGGTCTCTTGGGAATTTGACTCACATTTCACCTCCCCGCGAGTCCCATTTCACCTACTCAGCCTCTCTTTCTCTCTCTGTGTCTCCCTCAAACATAAACATACGAATACACAATACACACACACTGCTTGTGCACAGATACCACTAAGAGCTTATATGAACATCGTTTCTCTACGGGTCTTCAGAAAGAGTGAAATATTATGAGTAGTTTAACAGAAAGGACTTGTGAGCGAATATAATACAGTGCAGAATAGGATAAAGCTTTGTCTGTGTCCAAAGTAAGAGTCATGTTTTGCTGTATGAAAATTACTGATACAGACCATCAACACTACAGACTGGGCCAGAAATGAAAAAAAGTGACCTTTTTTTTTTTTTTTAAACATACAGACACACACGAATCAGGATCACCACTTTAGTGATGGACGAATAGGGATCACCACTTTAGTGATGGGCAATCACCACTTCAGTGAGGGGCGAATAGGGATCACCACTTTAGTGAGGGGCAGTGAGGGGTGAATAGGGATCACCACTTTAGTGAGGGGCGAATAGGGATCACCACTTTAGTGATGGATAAATCAGGGATAGGGGTAAAATGGGAACAGGAGGAGAGGGATGGCAAGGGTTGTAGAAGTGTGCTGTATGGTATTGAGTGTGGTGTGATTGCATTGCCAGATGCCTGACCGCAACCTGAAGTGGTCGGTGCAGTGGTGCCTCACCATCCCGCCCTCCCTGCACTTCATCTCTCCCCCAGGCACACCCGCCATCCTGGTCAAGAACAAAATGATCTTCATGGTGAGCCCACTGTGTGTGTGTGTGTGTGTGTGAGGGTGACCACTAACTGGAATTGGCCGAAGTCCAAGGAAAGGCCATCTGCAGAGAAGACTAGGAGGTCATGGCCTTGATGAGTTTGAACTTGGCCATTCAGACTTGTGGGAAAGAGGCAGTGGTCTGCATTTCTTCATTTATTATCTGAAAAAAAATCACCCAAACTGTGTGTGTGTGTGTGTGTGTGCATGAATGCATGCGTGCGTGCATGTGTCTGTGTATTTGTGTACAGATGTCTATTATAGGCTGTATGTGGCCATATTTTATTTAACTTTGTGTCAGTTCATGTAAAAAAAAAAAAAAGTTCTTGGCATACTTTATCTGCATTTTTTTTCTTTGTTACCTTAGCGAAAACTTGATTAAAAAAAAAAGATAAGGAGGAAGGTGGCAGAATGGTTACGACACTCCGCTGCCACTGTAGTGGGTCTGTAAGGGTGTGGGTTTGAATCCCGCTCTCACCCATTCTCCCAAGTTTGACTGGTAAATCAAACTGAACGTCTAGTCTTTCGGATGAGACGATAACCAATGTTCCATGTGCAGCATGCACTTGGCACACTGAAAAAGAACCCATGGCAACGAGAGTCTTGTCCTCTGGCAACACTCTGTTGAAGAAATCCACTCAGATTGGTACACAAATACATAAGCATGCACTCAGTATCAGTAGCTCAAGGAGCCGTCACTGCGTTCTGGACAAATCCATATACGCTACACCACATCTGCCAAGCATATGCCTGACCAGCAGTGTAACCCAAAGTGCTTAGTCAGGCCTTGAGAAAAAAAAAAGAAAAGCACTCAAGGCCTGAGTAAGCACGTTGGTCAGGCATCTGCCTAGCAGATGTGGTGTAACGTATATGGATTTGTCTGAATGCAGTGACACCTTGAGAAACTGAAACTGAAAAAAGCACCAAAAGAAAAAAAGCTTCCAATCGATCCATTGTCTGTTGATTACCCTCCCAAACCAGCTGCAGTTCACGCGCATCGGTCTGAACGTGGAGGCCCAGTCGCTGTGTGTGCCCCTGCTGTATGAGATCAGCCAGAACAAGGTGCAGCAAGTCGACCACCAGGGGTCACCGGCCCTGGCTGCTATTGGCGCCATGCTGTCGCGCTTCTCTGAGCTGCACCACAACCCCAACGAGTGCGCCATCTTCCCTGCCGTTCGAGAGCTGATGACCAACCTGGTCATTCCAGTGACGTCTGTGTAGTTAGTGTTGGGTTGGTTGGTTGAGTGGAGTGCAGTGGAGTGGAGTGGTGTTTTTGGGTAGTTTGTGTGTGTATGTGTGTGTGTGCGCGCGCATGTGTTTTGATGTACATACTTTTGTACCAAGTGAATGAATTACGTGCGTGTTGTGATGAATGAGTTAGAGGTGTGTTTGTGTTGATTATGTCGGCATCATTGAATTGAGTCAGCCCCGCCAGCTAGTATGTGTTTAATGATGTGTGTTCGTGAACAATTGAAAAAACGACTTGTATATTTGATGTGTCTATTAAGTCAGTGTGTGTGTGTTTAGTCAGGTACATGTGTTTGTGTGTTTGTGGAAGATGTGGTGTTAGTGTGTTTATTTTGTTTTTCCATCATGATAATTCTTTCTCTTTTCTGTACACGAAAAAAAGAAGAAGAAAAAAATCTTTGACTGTGTGACAGTGCAACTTATGGCTGTTTTTGTGAGCTAGCAGCACAGTTGTGACATTCTGATTTAAGGTTTTTTCTTAATAGGGGAGCGCAGCAGAGTGGAGTTGTGTTGTTGGGTAGTATATGTGTGTATGTGTGCATGCATGCGTGTTTGTGTCGTATTTATGTACAGATGTGTATTATAGATGTATGTAGCCATAGTTTATTTGCCTTTGTGTCAGTTCATGTAAAAAAAAAGTTAGTGATATGCATTGTCTGCATTTTTCTTTCTCTTTGTTACCTTTGTGAAAACTTGATTAAAAAAAAAGAAAAATGATAAGGATGAAGGTGGCAGAATGGTTACGACGCTCAGCTGCCACTACAGTGAGTCTGTGAGGGTGTGGGTTTGAATCCTGCTCTCACACTTTCTCCAAAGTTTGACTTGAAAATCAAATTGAACATCTAGTCTTTCGGATGAGATGATAACCAATGTCCCTTGTGCACCATGCACTTGGCACACTGAAAAAGAACCCATGGCAACGAAAGTGTTCACATTCTGACATCATGGTCAAGAACAAAATGATCTTCATAGTTAGCCCACTGTGTGAGTGTGTGTGTGGGGGGGGGGGAGGGGGGGTGTCTGAATGCTTGAATAAAGGACTGAAGGTGCTATAAATCTTGATGAATGATGATGTGCCGTTCTTGTGTAGGTCCATGCCTGATACATGGAGAAAGAAACACTGTTTGTATGCGGACTTGCATGTATATATACATGTATAAAGTGTTTTAAAACTTTCCTAATATGTGTTTGTGTGCCTGTGTTGAACATCTTTTTTTGTTGTTGGTATTTTTGTAAATATATTTTGATCTATTCCAGTTCTGCATCCATGCATCACACACAATCATGAGACCTTGTACAGTATAATTTATGCTCATAGCTGAAAAGCTGGCATGCGCCACATACACATGTTGGATGAGAATGAACAACAGGAAACAAAGACCAGGCGTCATCATGAACACTCCATTCTGTATAGTCATGTACTGATAATGGATAGGATTTCAAAAAATGCTTCTTGGATCATGTGTGTGTCTAAGTAATAATCCTGAGAAGGTGGGCAAAAATGTGATTTTGATCAATAAATTGAGTACTGGTTACACCCCAAACCCTCCGCATTTTTTGGTTTTGTTTACTTGTTTTTAAATTGGGAGGAATCACATGTGAGCCATGACAGTTTTGCCTCTTGTACACTGTACATATCACTGAAAATTAATGTTTTATAACCAATAAGATAAATGCTGATTATGTCTTGTGCATGATACTGAAAATACATTTTTGTAATAAGTACAATAAATGCTGATCATCGTCAGATTTTTTGTTCTTTTGTTCTGTATTTTCTTTTTGTGGACTTGAAGTTGTACACCCTGTCTGACCTCTGTGCTGTATGCAGCTTGTGCTGGGTAGCATTAGCAATTTTAACATTGCTAAGTCTGCTAAGCATCAAGAATTTTCATGAGACCATGTATTTAGACTCAGGAAAATTGTTAATGCTAAGGAAACTTAGCACTGCTAAGATCACTGACGCTGCCCAGCCCAGGACCCAGTTGTCACTTTGAAAGACAAGCATCCAGAATCCCACCATAGTTATTATTATAATTATTGATACTTGTATTGATAGTGATACAGTGCTGGGCAGATGCAGAGCCTCTAGGCTGCCTATATGATGAGATAACTCGTCATGGCAAGCATGTACGCTTCGCTGCCACAATGACGAGATAACTCGTCATCGAAATATTCTGACTTTTCCCAGATTTGCATTCAGTTCGTTGACAAAAATGCTGGTAGCTTTAGCTTGGGGAATCTCTCTAGATTCTATTCATAGCTGGAAACACCATCAGCGTCATGAGGCAGTCCTTTATTTCAACGTTTTGGTTGGGTTACTGGCCGCAGTGTTTGCCTGGTTCCTCTCCTCGCTCGCTCAACAAAATGTCTGACGTCGTGCTCAAGACATGCGATCGTGGCAAACTAAATCAACCAAGATTGCTTTCTTTAGCTGATGCTCAGAAAGAATTGAAGCGTAAATTTGAAGGAGAAGACAGTGATGAACTTTTATAGGATGATTTGATAGAAAATAAAGGAAACGATCAAGAGAGTGGCCAAGACAGACTATCAGTGAGTGATGCTGGCTGTACAGTCGTAGCAGATGACAGACTGACCGAATTATTAGCAGGACACAGTGTGAGCGATTTTCTTGGCACTCAACCAACGTGGTCTGATGAGAACTGGATCAAGTGACTGTGAGAGGGGGGTGGAGACTGAGGGGGCGTGACCTCACATCCATATTATCACTTGGAGAAGTCACAATGCATTGTGTATCTCTTTTTCAATTTTTTTTTTATTGTGGTTGTTCTAGTATGATTTTGTGTGTGCAGATATACATTTGTCCAGAAAATATATTTTAGTGCAAATTACCTGACTAATGTTTATAATGAACAAGTTGAAAATGTGACAAAAAACAAAACACTGATTTCAAAACAACAGCATGTCACAAAAAATATACAAAATGGGAAAATATCATGTGTTTTGTATTCTTTATTCATTTACCTTTCAGAAAACATATACTTTTATTGGTCTTTCTCCAATAACAAAGAGAAAAGAATTTTTTGAAAAATTTGTACCCCTTTTTAGTGAAAAAACCCTGGCAAGTAGATTTCACTTAAATCTTATTTTCCTGGCAGCGAAAGGGTTAAATAAATCTCCATTCCACTCATCTTTGGAAGCTCTTTTTTGTGTATAGGAACCTTACTACACAGTTCCTTTGACAATTTATTTTATAGTTATGATCTGATCTAGAGTTGTCTGGAGTGAGTTAACAGTTATTTTTATTTGCACTGGTCAGGATCCACTTACATATTTACTGCTGAGTAAAACATTGGCTGGGTCTGCTGACAGAGTATCATGACCAATTTCTCCACAGAACCTTGTGTTAGGCATTAGTTTGTAATTTCAATAAGCAGGGTGTCACTAAAGTACCTGGACTACTTCTTAAAATGCTGGGGTGTACTTTCTTCCTTGCAAATGAATTTGAATGGTGGCATTGATGATTATTTGGAGAATGCTAGATGATTCGTTCACGTTCATTCACATACGCATACACACATTTCTCTTACACAAAGCAAAACAGATATTTTTTTCTTCAATAGGTGGTAACACTCCTTCAGTTTATTTACAGCTGCTTGCAAACAAGACTAGTTAAAAGCCATGCTGGGTACCTTGAAAGTTATGCATGTTGTTTGGCTCTTCATTGCAATCATGTGAACTTGGATCACCTTTTCTTTTCACTGTTATATATATTCTGAGTGACTAGCAACAGTAAAAACCAAACCAGAAATTAAAAAGACCCCCCTCCTCCCCCCAAAAAAACCAACAACAAAACCAAAAAAAAAAAAATCATTAATGTAGGAGCTTCAGTATTCCTTAAAAATACCTTTCAGTGTAACACTGCATCATTTGGAATGCAAAGTTAATGATTGAAGCATGTAAGACATTTTGAGCAAGCTACCTTTCTCAAGAGGGCAGACTTGCCCAGAACTTTCCACTAAAGTGGAATACTTAAATAACTTAAGTTACCAGACAAACAAACAGTTCACTGTTTCCAGGATTTGAGCAAGCATTCAGGAAACCAACTACTGTTCTGAATGGTGTTTTTGGAACATGGAAAATCTATGATAGTTAGAAATAAACTAGCAAGCCTTAAATGCATTTAATGGTAACTGGCAAGCCTCAAATAAGCACCATTTGACTTTGTCAACAAGTGTCAACATGTATGGTCCTTTTTGGGGGGTGTGGGGTGGGGGACAAGGGGGTGGGGGGCTTCATTAATAGAAGGGAAACAAAAGATGAAAATCTGGAAAAATGTATTTATCATCCTGACTTGCATAATGTTACACCGCAAATTCCCAAGACAATCCTGGCTCTGTGAAGTCTCTCATTGAACATTGTTGACTGGCTAGAGTCACAGCTACTGACTCTTGTGGATAATCCACATACTTTCTGCTCATTTGCTTCATTAAATTGGATCACAGGACCCCTAGGAACAGGTATCGTCAATTTTTGTTTTATTTTTTCACAACCTTACATATTTCTCCCTTGTCAAACTCAGTGATAAAGGGACACTGCGTATTTGCAAAACAGTTACTGCATAGTAGCATTTCAAGCTATTAAATATCTCTCTCAGTCTCTCTCTTTCAAAGCCATAAAATGTCTCTTGGTGGAAACTTGATGCGCAAACACTGCCTTTATTCCACTTACGTCAAAACAAAGAAAAACACATGAAAAGAGAAATCAAAGAAGCTGCAACTGATTGTCAAGCATAAGCATGAATAGAACATAAAAAAAAAGTAACAAGCATATAAAGCATGAATAAAACATAATAAAAAGTAACAGGCGTATAAATGAACATTACCTAAAGAAAACAAGAAAAAACAACAAACAAATATAACACTACCTAAAGAAAACAAGAAAAAAAACAAACAAATATAACACTACCTAAAGAAAACAAGAAAAAACAACAAATATATGTACAAATAAGGAAATGCAAATAAAAATAAACCAAACAAAATCAACAAAATGATTGAAGACTAACAGTTTCTGTGGATAAAAAAAAAAGGAACATAATTTGACAGGATAGTGAAATGTAGAAAGCAAACCAAATAAAATGCAAGAATAATGAAAAATAAAATCATGACTGTAATAATGCAACAGAAACATAACAGACAAAAGGAAAAAAAAAGGGGGAAGATGCCAGGTCATACGACGCACAAGAGAAACCCCAATGTCACAAACTGGACAAAGGCAAACGGTCCTGCTCTTGTGCCGACTTGGATGAAATACTGCATGTAAGGAATGAAAAACACTTCCTGATTGTAACTCACACAATACCATGTCACGCCTTATCACCTTATTACATTTTCCTGAGAACTATGTAGTAAGTGAGTTGAGGTCGAGGTCGATTATTTCCTCTAAACCTTTGGTCAAGACCAACGGGCAACTTGCTCAAAAAAGAAGGCAACATTGTCAGAATACCCAATTAAGTCCAGAAAAAGACCAACAAATATTCAAAGAATTTCTATAAAAAAAACAACAAAAAAACCAAACAAACAACAACAACAACAAAAAACGCACAAAGGTGAATGGATCAGCAAGGCAGAAGCCCAGAAAGGAAGAGATACAGAAGGAAGACGGTAAAGGCCAGAAACAAACAGAAAAAAGAAAAAAGAAGAAGATATTTCTAGCACACAACTTCTGGAAGGCGGTGATTGTCTTAATAACTAATAAAGAGCTCCTGGTATTCCCATGGGGGATATCGTCTCAGCACATCAAACAACTGAAGAAAGAAATCACCCAATGACCCTTGTCATGCATCATTATGCTTGTCTCCGACAGTCGTGGTTAGTGCGAACTCTTACCATGCAAAACATGCCACACAGTAAACCTTCAGCAATGATCATCTTCACGCTAACAAACAGTTCATTGAACAATCTTAATCATGACTTCATCACAAGCTCCATTTAATTTCCGTTGAATCTAAATTCTCAAAATTTCTGGAGAGAAAACTTGGGTCTGAAAAGTTAGCCAATTAACACACAAAGACTAAAAAGCAATGACAATGTCCATAAAAACACCTACAAATATCACTACAACTATGACACCTAACCTTACAGTCTTTAAAAAAAAAAAAAAAAAGCCTGTTGCTGGAGCCAACCAATGTATTACCTAGTCCTGATAAAAAGGACTTCATTTTCAACACAAAACACTTTTACACCACCAAAGTATAAATATTTTACAATCATATATATGTTTTCTCTGAGTAATATGTGCCACTGGGATAATCATAAAATCAAATATCTTCATCAAAGATAAACATCACATTCAAGCTCACATTAAAGCTCAAGTGTCTTCTATCTTAGAAACCAATGTTTTACAAGGTCACAAAAAGTGTCTCATATCTGTTCACAATCCTTGCACCTGTTGAAACAATTTAATTAATAACCACTGATGCCTTCAATCATCATATAGAGACTAGCCCAAAGCATTATATCTCACCATGAGAACATCTGCTCCAAATCACTTCACAACAGTTTTAGTCATTCTGGATGGAATGAATCTGAAATTACATTTTACTCATTTTCAGCTGATTAACATTTTTTCCCATCAAAATGAACAAAACATTTTCTCCTCTGAACAGTAGAAAAGGAGGAGTTTGTATTATACTCCATGTTTGGTGATACATATACTTACCATGTCAGACTGATGCAAACTAGGCCTATCAGTTTGCTCTGCTTGTGCATTCTGATCTGTGAGTCAAGATATGTGATCTGCTAGTGCATTGACTGTTAGTACAGATCTGCTGAAGCTTTGATATATTTTTTTTCCACACATAAAACATACAAAGTATGCACATTAAAGACTGTGATTGCTCTCTGGTTTGGTTGAGATGTGAAAACATGAACACACTTAAACAAAAAAAAATGTAAAAAACCCCCAGAAAACAAAAACAAAAAAAACCCAACCTCACCCCAAAGTGTTGCTGTCAAAAACAGTTTTAGCTGTAAGGATGTATCAAAGCATGTGAACTGACAAATATATACCACAAATCTAAGAAAAGAAAGAAAAAAAAAAAGAGCAGGTGCCTGATCTTTGCATAAACTTGATGGCCTACCCTAGGTTATGCAAACAATTTTTTTTAAAGTGAATACACACATGAGCATATACTGACACAAGCTTGCAAACACACACACACACACACACAAAGCAGCTACCAGTCTAAACAGCAGGCCGGAAATGCAGCCCACCTCCAAAACAGACAAAACATGGAGATGACATTACACTGACATGGGAGATATGTCAGATAATACAAATTGAAAGGTACCCAATCCTATCCGCTATAAACCCTGCTTCTGACTCATTTCCTCCTTGAACAGTTGAAGAAAACTGATTTCCCACTTCTTCATCCTGGATGGTCACAGACACCAGATGCAAAATAATTACATGGAAACAGAAACAAAGTTTAAAAAAAGAAGAAAAAAAAGCGTGATTGTACTTACATGATTAAGAATTTTTCAAATGCACAATAAAAATTTAAAAAAAAATCATCAATAAAAGCTATGTTGTTCAAAAAATGTGTTTTATCTTTTGGAACACATTCTACTTGACAAATGCTTCGAGTCAGTCACAAAATCTGCATCTGCAAATTTCCAAGTGCCAGACATGCTCTGCCAAATTGTGAAAACCATTGGCACTATTGTGTCTGACCATCTCTACCCTTAACCAAGGTGTGCAGCCCTTGATGCATTCATTTGTAACTGAGTGCATCAGTAGCTGCACTATGCCACTAACAAACGGTAGAACTGCCCAAAGCCTTCTGAGGAAATGGAGGTGGGGATAGGGAGTTTCCACATCAAAGACACCATCTTGTGACATCTATACTTCATACATGTAAAGTGACGGCAGCTTTGGCAACTGCTGCCAACACTTTCCTGAAACGTTCACATGATTCAAATGGTTATGTTACAGCCTTCAGTTGACACATGATGCAGAAACTGACAATCTTATGCCAAAGTGAAAGGTTATCTGTTCATGCTATGAGCAACTCACCAAATTCTGTGTTTTGCCAATCACTTCCTTCAGCGATGCTATCCCCATTTTTGCTGTTCCCTTCAACCTAAAATGTTATTCATAGTTTTATTTGAATTCATAGTTTGCTGGGAAACAAATTCTTTTGTGTTTAATTCTAGAAATAAATGCTTGCCAACAAAGAATGCATCACTGAAGCATATCAAGTGATGCAGCATTTTAGACATTTTAAAACATTACAGCCAGAAAGTTTGCTTCATGTTGTGTACATGTGTCTAATCAATCCTTCCTGACATTCACTCACTTCCACTGTTTAAGTTAATTTCACCACCAAATATATTTACATAATCTGAGGAACTGATTCAACTGATTGTCAACGTTCAGTTGCCTGGAACAAAGCAAAGCTTCAACACACTGCATGGAACACAGCAAATATCATGGCACAATCACAAATGAAGCTCTCAACCACCATGATTATTCTGAGGTTTGTTAAAATCTCCAGAAACAACTGGGGTCATTGCCTGTTTTTCATATATGGCAAACAGAACAAATATCACACTTATTGACAACCAAGTATTCAGTTCAAACTCAATACAATACTGAACAAGAGTTACGACTACTTTCAATGGGATTGTACAGTCTACCAAATACTTTATGGCCAACCTGAATCAAGGTAAAACAAACAACCGGTCAAACACATATACTTATGGCCAACTTGAATCAACGTATAAAGCACAATAAAATAACATGGTCACAACCTGTGGGTTCAAATCAGACTCGGTCAGCCAGCTTGTACATTGATTCCCTTGCCCCCCAATCTGCTTCTTCATACAACACTCCATAGTTTGTTCAGATCAGTTCTGTTTTAGTTTCAGTTTCAAGGTGTCAAAGCATGCAGACTGATCCATATACAGTACACCACATCTACTGTATAGATAAAAATAAATAAATAAAAGTAAAAAGAGCAGATGCCTAATTTTTGCATAAACCCAATGACTGATCAGGCCTTGCGCTTATTTGGAATTTTGTCATTTTCTGCTCACATTTTCAATGTCATTTCAATGCTGCATTTCTTTACTTTCTTTTTATTTTATTCATTATTTTTTTTACCCTGTTTCAACAGCACTTCATGGAAACACTCCAAATTGGACAATAAGCTGTGAGAGAGATGCTGCCTTTCAAAATTCCACACACTTCAATTTTATGGCAAGAAATGTTGAAGCAGCTCAGTGGCAGGATTGTGTGTTTTTTTTAGTTTGTTTGTTTTTCTTCTTCGGTATGGGGGTCTGGTCAAGTCAGCCATTGTTGACACTGCTGACACCAACACTGATGATGGTCACACCAGCCACAGTCTGCTCCAGCCAGTACTGTCCCACTCCCTGAGCAGCTGTAACCCACTCACACAGCTGCCTGTCTCTTTGTTCAGCCATGTTCATATCAAGATGCTAAATAAAATCTGATCCCCAATAATCAGATCGTTTTCGTTATGAACACAAAAAACACAGTGTTAACTACTGTTTTCAACTGCTGCTGAAGCATGCGACATGGAGCGTCAAGGCAAATAATAAGCAACATGTAAAAATCAGCTTGTGAGCATTTTTCCAGTCCTCACAGACTATGGAATGCATCAGTACATTTAACCAGCCAATCTGTTGACTAGCAGACTTTAGTTTTCCACCGGGGAATGCCAAACAAACAAAAAAAGCAACCAAAGAGACTGGCACAAGCTTTCTTCTGCATGAGAAAAAAAGAGCAGTATCTCTGCACTGCTGGTACAAACATTTTTCTGCATTTAATTAAAACAATAATAGTTTAAAAGAGCAGTACCTCTGCATTGCTGGCACAAACATTTTTCTACATCTAATTAAAACAACAATACCTCCACATTACTTATCTGGTAAAACTGAAGGAAACTGTCAATAAATAAAAGCATGAGTGGAGAGATGGCTCAGTGGTTACCCCAACACATAGGAAGCAAGAGAATTTGAGCGCACGGGACTGAATCCCATATTCACCTGTATTTTCCCTCCTCAACTAGACCTTGAGTGGTGGTCTGGACGCTAGTAATTCGGATGAGACAATAAATTAGTCCCATGCATAGCATGCATTTAGCACACATTCAAGAATCCTAGGTAACAGAAGGGTTTTGTCCCTGGCAAAATTCTGTTGTAAAATCCACTTTGATAGGGAAAAAAAATATGCTTGCAAGCAGAAAAAGGTTAAAAGAAACACGGGTGGCCCTGTTCTGTAGCAACACACTCTTCCCAGGGAGAGCAGTCCAAATTTCACTCAGCGAAATCTGTTGTAACAAAACAATAATACAATACATCATCCTGCTTTTGAATGCTTACCATATAGGAAACAATGGCTTTACCATTTTTGGGAATATCATATGGGACATTTTTTATAAAATTCCACTGTCTGTTGTAACAAAACAATAATACAATACATCATCCTGCTTTTGAATGCTTACCATATAGGAAACAATGTCTTTTACCATTTTTGGGGAATATCACATGGGACATTTTTAAAAATTCCACTGTCCACATTGTCTGTCTCTACTGAAAAATCTGACACGCATGCAGATCAACATGGCAATGTTGGCAAGAGGCAGGGTAGTTGCTGGTAAACATTTAAACTAATATCTATTGCACATACACAATCAAACTGATACAGTGTTAAGTAGTTCATAGGTGTAAGGAAGCAAACTGCAAGCAACTGACCAGGGTAACAGATAACAATGGTGTTGCAACTGTTCCGCCATTAACAAAACATATACTGACATAAAATATGGTGTGTTTTTTTTAACATAAATAAAAGAAATATGGTAGTAAGTATGGCTTGTAAACTTATACTGACTAAAACTCACTCCAACCATGACTTTGGCTTGCTGACTACAACTCACTCAAATTGACTGTAACCCACTCGGACCAACACTTATGTTTGGTGACAAAAATTCACTAGTCTACCACTCAGGTTTGATGACTATAACTCACTCAAAACTATCTTTCATAACTCACTCAAACTACAATTTAGGCTTGGTGACGATAACCCACTCAAACTACCTCTCATGTTTGGTGACAATAATTCACTCAAGCTACCACTTGGGTTTGATGATTGATTGATTGATTGATTGATGTGGATACTTATACAGCGCCTATCCTCGGTCAGAGACCAAGCTCTAAGCGCTTTACATCCACGGGGACATTTGCACCACAGGCTGCCTACCTGGGTAGAGCCGAATGACGGCTGCCACTGGGCGCTCATCATTCGTTTCCTGTGTCATTCAATCAGATTTCAGACGCACACGCATACACACTCAGACATGTAACATTTTACGTGTATGACTGTTTTTATTTATTTACCCCACCATGTAGGCAGCCATACTCCGTTTTCAGGGGTGTGCATGCTGGGTACATTCTTGTTTCCATAACCTACCGAACGCTGACATGGATTACAGGATCTTTAACGTGCGTATTTGATCTTCTGCGTGTGCATACACATGAAGAGGGTTCAGGCACTAGCAGGTCTGCACATAAGTTGACCTGGGAGATTGGAAAAATCTCCACCCTTTACCCACCAGGTGCACCGAGATTCGAACCCAGGACCCTCAGATTGAAAGTCCAGTGCTTTAACCATTCGGCTATTGCACCCGTCATGACTGTAAACTCGCTCAAATTATCTCTCATAGCTCACTCAAACAACAACTTAAGCTTGTTGACTATCACTCACTCAAACTGTCACTTTGACTTGATGACTATCACTCACTCAAATGCCACATGGGCTTTGTGACTATCACTCACTCAGTCTACCGCTTTGGTTGAGCAACAAAGACATACTGTTTTGGTGACTAATACTGACACTCAAACTATCACTAAGGCCAGTGACAAAGACATACGGTTATAATGGCAAGCAATGAAACCAGTCTGTAATGGCAAGTACTGATTCCAGTCTGTACAAACATTATTCAGAAAACCAGGACATCATCTTCGCACTGACCAAGACTATTTCTGTTCAACAACAACACAGCAAAACTGCAAGGCCTGGCTCAGTGACCCAGATGACACAACATTGACAACAACAAGGTGACACACACTGAAAGTGGATGTGAGGGTAGGGGGGGAGGGAGACCAGGGGTTGGGGGGGAGGGATAGTGCCAATTTTCATTTCACGGCTAAGATTTTTTTTTTTTTTTTTTTTTTTTTAACTTGGAGGAATTTCTAGGGAGCAAGCCTGACACTAAACCAACAGCTGTGAAACCTGATTTCTGGTGAAGTCAGATTCTACCATTAATGAACAAAGAACAAGGGCACTCATTAAATAAAAAAAACACACACCCCAAACACCACCAACAATTAAAAAAAAAAAAAAAAAGTGAATAAAATAACACTGACGCCAGCAACACAACCAATGACTTGGGGGGTGTTTTGCATGCCAGTGTTTCTGCACATGGTGTACTTTACATCATAAGACTCTTGTGGCAATAAAAGAGCCAAAGAAGGAAGAAAAAAAAAATCCCTTCTGCTGCTGCTGTTATACAAACAATATGTGGCTGTTGTATAGTAATACTGTGGCCGGTCCCTTGTTAAGACCAGCTGAAACCAAACCACTGACCACTGAGAAATAGTCACTGGCGGGTGGCAGTGTCACTGACAAATCCTAAACCATCCACTTGGAAGTGTGTCTGAAACTTCACTGGACTGCGTCCACCTCTAACAAGATCCTCAACACCGCCCCCCCCCCCCCTCCCCCGATCCCCCACTCCCCCCAAACAACAGAATGCAATGATACATATGCTTTTGTCACAGACAAGCATCCATAACTTGATGCCAGTGACTATCTGACAACTGAATGCAATGTCTATCACTCTCTCCTCACTGACATGCATCCATATCTTGACACTGATATGACAATGAAAACATCCAATGCCTGACACAGCAGGCATGTTTATATCCTAGCCCCCTGCAATATCAAGGGTACAAATGATGCGTACGTTGTGCATAAATAGAAGCCTCCAGCTACAAAACAAGCACCCCTTAAAGTCTGCATCTCCAAAACCACACATACACTTGGATGCATACATGCAGTGATGTACACATAAGCACGATACAAACTTACATCTTCTGGAACAAATACACACCCAACTATGTTTCTCTCATCTGAACTACTCTGTTGGCAAACAATCTGGCATACCTGATCAGAGTAAGATCAGAATGAATATCACATATCTCTCCAGTGAACCCCCTACTTCTGACACTCATCATGTGCACATATATTACTAAAACAGTGAAAAACCTGTCACAGCTAGTAAAACCAACAACATTATCATCTTGCTCAACAATGATGATGATAAAACCAACAAATGAAGGGGGAAAAATCTACACTGAACCATACTATAATCCAAATCGGCTATACTTAACATGTGCTCTAATGACAGATCTTTAAATGTGCAAAGAGATGCGGGGAAAGAGGGGGGAAAGGACAAGCAAAGCCCTTCAAAGCTCAAATGCAATGACACAAAATCATGTATGTTACACACTTAAATCCGATTATCATCTGTTTAATGTCTAGCTGAAGAATTTACTGATGTGTAACAACTTCTCAAACCATCACCTATATATACAACTCATACGCATGATCAGGACTCAGAATGCTACTGGTTACATGGTTTTAAATCTGCACATGTTTGCTGTCTTGGAAAATCATGGTTCTTTTTGAACATATCATTTGTCTGTAATCTCTTTTGTTTTTCTTTCCTATGAAGAGAGAGAGAGAGAGAGAGAGAGAGAGAGAGAGAGAGAGAGAGAGAGAAATAAAGAAGATTTATCATTATGTCAATTTACTGAGATGATTCTTTACAAATAGACGCAGATATTTCCTGTACAAATCACTAAATTATGATCACTGACCAACATTTTGACATCTTTAATTTACCTAAAAACAAGCCTCACCCTTCCATACTGAATCATATGAGGTTTCACGTAAATCAGTGTCTGTGACTTTGCTGTGCATTAACTGGCCAGACTTGCTTACTACCACACTTAATTAATAAAGCTAACACACAATCTTCATCCAAGCTCTCCCTTTCCCTACAATGGGGTGGGGAGTGCCAAACCTAACTAAGGAGAGGTTTCATGGTTTCTTCATGCCCAAGATGAACTCGGCCACCCCTAGGTAATACACGGTTTGTGCAATGCCAAACAGTGGGGCAATCACCAGTATCCTGCACAACGCTCCTTTCAGGAACGCTTTCGGCCCCTCATGAACCATCACCATCCTGCAATCACATCAACAACCAAAACATCATCAGTATGTATTTTTTTCTTTTTTTCTTTTGCGTTCATGGGCTGCAACTCCCACGTTCACTCGTAAAAGACGTATATACGTCAGTGGGCTTTTACATGTATGACCGTTTTTATCCTGCCATGTAGGCAGCCATACTCCGCTTTCGGGGGTGTGCATGCTGGGTATGTTCTTGTTTCCATAACCCACCGAATGCTGACATGGATTACAGGATCTTTGACGTGCGTATCTGATCTTCTGCTTGCGTAAACACACGAAGGGGGTTCAGGCACTGGCAGGTCTGCACATATGTTGACCTGGGAGATAGTAAAAATCTCCACCCCTACCCACCAGGCGCCGTCACCGTGATTCGAACCCAGGACCCTCAGACTGAAAGTCCAACGCTTTAACCATTCAGCTATTGCACCCGTCAGTACAGTAAATCAGCTCCAAAGTTTTGACTACAAAAGTGCTTCTTCTTTTTTTTTGTCTCCTTCTTCTTCTTCTTTTTTTTGCCATATAAATGGACGCAGATTGCAGTAAACAGTTACCATGATTTACAGGCAGTATACAGGTGATACATTGTGTAAGGTGCACCCTATGAGTTTAACCCATTCAACCTTGGGGAATTTACAGCTTAAGCAGGCTTCCTTGCCTTGCTGATGCTGAAAAAAAAAAAGCAGAACATATTACTGTATTGCCTTTAAATTATGAAGAAAAAAAAACGAGAGAAAAAAAACAAAAAACAAAAAAAAAAAAAACGAGAAAAAAAAAAGAAAAAGAAAAAAAGTTATATGGTTAGCGGAACCACTTTGACTCACTTGAAGCAATGGATAATTCCACTGTAGTGTTGCTCTCCAGCACCTTTATGCAGAGTCTGCAGTCGTGTCTTCACCACTGGAACACACACACACCACCAAATCAACACACCTTGTTCATACTGCAAACACAGTGGAACACACAGACATCACTAAATCAAAACACAAGGGTCATACTGCAAACACACTAGAACACACACACACCATCAAATCAAAACACATAGGTCATACTGCAAACACACTGGAACACACACACACCACCAAATCAACACACATGGGTCATACTGCAAACACACTGGAACACACACACACCACCAAATCAACACACATGGGTCATACTGCAAACACAGTGAAACACACACACACCACCAAATCAACACATATAGGTCATACTGCAAACACACTGGAACACACACACACCACCAAATCAACACACATGGGTCATACTCCAAACACACTGGAACACACACACACCACCAAATCAACACACACAGGTCATACTGCAAACACACTGGAACACACACACACCACCAAATCAACACACATGGGTCATACTCCAAACACACTGGAACACACACACACCACCAAATCAACACACATGGGTCATACTGCAAACACACTGGAACACACATACACCAGCAAATCAACACACATGGGTCATACTGCAAACACAGTGAAACACACACACACCACCAAATCAACACACATGGGTCATACTGCAAACACACTGGAACACACACACACCACCAAATCAACACACATGGGTCATACTGCAAACACACACACACCACCAAATCAACACACATGGGTCATACTACAAACACACACACACCACCAAATCAACACACATGGGGCATACTGCAAACACACACACACCACCAAATCAACACACAAGGGTCATACTGCAAACACACTGGGTCATACTGCAAGCACACTGCACCACCAAATCAAATGCACATGAGTCACTTTGCAAACACACTGGGTCATACTGCAAACACACTAGAACACACACACACTACCAAAACAACACACTGGGTCATACTGCAAGCACACTGCACCACCAAATCAAATGCACATGAGTCACTTTGCAAACACACTGGGTCATACTGCAAACACACTGCACACCATCAAACCAAAGCACATGAGGTCATACTGCAAACATACTGGAACACACGGACACCACCAAAGCAATCCAAATGGGTCATACTGCAAGCACACTGGAACACACAGACACCATCAAACCAAAGCACATAAGGTCATACTGCAAACACACTGGAACATACAGACACCATCAAACCAAAGCACATAAGGTCATACTGCAAACATACTGGAACACACAGACACCACCAAAGCAATCCAAACGGGTCATACTGCAAGCATACTGGAACACACAGACACCATCAAATCAAAGCACATAAGGTCATACTGCAAACATACTGGAACACACGGACACCACCAAAGCAATCCAAATGGGTCATACTGCAAGCACACTGGAACACACAGACACCATCAAACCAAAGCACATAAGGTCATACTGCAAACACACTGGAACACACAGACACCACCAAAGCAATCTAAATGGGTCATACTGCAAGCACACTGGGTCATGCTGCAAGCACACTGAAACACACAGATATGACCAAATCAACGCACATGGGTCATACTGCAAACAGGATGAGATGAGGTAAAGATATGCTCAGCAGATGTTATCAGATTTATAAAAGAAAGCTTAAAAAGAAGAACACAAACAAAGGGAAAATGGAACCTGATACCAATGTATATAGACTGACATCCTATCCAAACTCTGTGTGTGTGTGTGTGTGCGCGCGCGCATGCGCGCACATGTGTGTGTGTGTGCGCATGCGTGCATGCGTGCATGTGTGGGTGTGTATGTGTTACAAGTTGTAATGTATAGATTTTTGTGCCTCTGGAAAACAAGTATTAGATGCTTTGTTAAACCAATGGCTTCCTTATGCTGCAACTGGCAAGCGAGTAGGGTGAGTGTTCCCTTTTGGCACAATAGGCACTTGATTAATGTTCTTTATTTCATTTTTTTCTGGTAATAGTGGATGAGGATGAGGATGATGGCAACATTGTTCTCAAAAAAAAAAAGAAAAAAAAGAAAAAGAAAAAAAGAAGTATTCACAGATATTATCAATTTCCTGTAATCTTCTTCTTCTTCTGCGTTCGTGGGCTGCAACTCCCACGTTCACTCGTATATACGCGAGTGGGCTTTTACATGTATGACCCTTTTTTAACCCGCCATGTTGGCAGCCATACTCCGATTTTGGGGGTGAGCATGCTGAGTACGTTCTTGTTTCCAAAACCCACCGAACGCTGACATGGATTACAGGATCTTTAACGTGCGTATTTGATCTTCTGCTTGCGGTGTACACATGAAGGGGGTTCAGGCACTAAGCAGGTCTGCACATGCTGACCTGGGAGATCGGAAAAATCTCCACCCTTTACCCACCAGGCGCCGTCACTGTGATTCAAACCCGGGACCCTCAGATTGAAAGTCCAACGCTTTAACCACTCGGCTATTGCGCCCGTCAATTTACTGTAATCAACTACTGTAATTCTCTTCTCACAGGTAGTCCCCATAAGCTCTTTCAGTTAATCAAACAATGCTGCCCTTCTAACTCTCAAAGTCCTATGTACTGATCACTTTTCTCCTTACCTCTACACTGGCTCGCCACTGAGGCAAGAATTAAATACAAAGTTGCATGTCTTTGCTTTCTACTCCACTGGACGTATCTTTCTGAACTTACCAGTAATCACACTCCCTCAATAACTCTCCGCTCATCCTCAGGCTGTGTCCATACAAGAACTTACGGTTAACACTCTTTCCTCTTTTGCTGCTTCTCACATCTGGAACTACTTTCCACATCATATCCCTTCATCTGACTTTGTCTCTGCCTTTTGCTCTTCACTGAAAACACCACTTTTCTGTAAGCAATCTCATATTTCTTACTTCCACAACAACGTCCATCCTGTGTCTGCCAACTCACTTTCCATGTATAAGGCATCAAAGAAGGGGGAGGGGGTAGGGCAGTGAGCGATAGGGAGAGGGTGGTCATGAGTGGGTCATGCAATTTGTAATTTTTTTCTCTCACTTAAAGCGTCCTGAGCTCTTAAGGAGAAGGGACACACTATACAAATGTATATAATTATTATCAGGAATAATATAACAATTATTATTAATGTTATTATTATTATTATTAATATCACAACAGCATCATCATTATTATCATCATCATCATTATTTTAGTATAACAATCATCATCATTATCATTATTATTATCATCATTATAATAATTCTTTGTGTTATTATCATCATCTTCATGACGATAAGCATTATAAATGTCATGTCAGAGAAATCTGTTGTGACAAAAAAGAGAAATACAATTATCATTATCATTGCTAATATCATCATTAATATTACCATCAATGGGGTTGACCAGGAAGGAAGCCGTGCAGCCGGCCAAGCACCCCGAGACAAATGAATGATAGAACACTGCCTGCTCGCTGCCCTCTCGCCTCTTCCCCTGCAACACCACCAGCAAGCATTGTCTACATCTCTATGCATGGAAGCAAGGAGGGGGTGAACTGTTTGGTCTTCTCCATGAGTGAGTGAGTGGAAATAGTCAGTGAGCGTCTGTGTGTGTGTGTGTGTGTGTGTGTGTAGTGTGTGTGTGTGTGTTAGTGTGTGTGTGTGTGAGTGTGATGTATCTTTTATCACTGTTGCTAGTTATAGGCACAGCTAACCACAAAGAACTATATCGAAGCAGAAAAAAAAGGAAAATATCAGTCCCAAAGAACATGAAAACAATAAAATAAAAAAGAAGAAGAAAAAAACAACTCCCCCCCCCCCCCCCCCACAAAACCAACAACCTCCCCCCAAAAAACAAAACAAAAAAAAACAGGAAAAAAAAATTAAGGACAAGTACAGACATATCCATGCACAAAAACCAAGGACACACCACTGACGCTGACCATTCCATCATTTCAACCTATTTATCTAATAACGGACATGCAAAACCAAAAATGCTGATGAGCAACACATGTCCTGGGCGCAAAAAGGATACAACATGGTAATGAAAGAATGTCCAATTATCAAGTCCAGAAAAAGACAAAAAGTATTAAAGACTTTCTTAAATTTTTTTTTATTATTATTATTTTTTTTAAGGGTGAAAAGCCCAACATGGCAAAAAAATAAGACAGAGATAACAGAAGGAAGATTGTCGCATGATGGTCGAACACTTATCTGCAAAAAACAGTACCTCTCGAATGGGTCTGGGTTTGAGATCCAGTCTCCTCCTTTCTCCCCAGTTTGACTGGAAAATCAAACTGAGCATCTAGGCTTTTGGATGAGACAAAGAACTGAGGATCTGTGTGCAGCATGCACTTGGCGCACCAAAAGAGAACCCATGGCAACATTGTGTTGTCCTCTGGCAAATTCTGTTGAAGAAATCCACTGGTGATGTGCACACAAATATATATATATATATATATCAAAATATGCATACATTCAAGACCTTGATAGGTACACAAATACATGCATACACTCAAGACCTGACTAAGCGTGTTGGGTTATGCTATTGTTCAGGCATCTCTGCGCATATGGATTTGTCCAAATGCAGTTACCTCTCCTTGAGAAACTGAAACTGAACTCTGAAGAAGTATGCCTATATACATGCATGTCTGCGTGTGTGTGAGTGAGTATGCATATTGTGTGCTTGTGTGATGCACTTCTTTCTCTTATTCTTTTCTGCTCATTATTTATTGTAAGGTGAATTGATCTCCATTATGAATGATGCATCATAACCATTTATAACTATCACCATAATAACCACTGCAATGGAAAATAAATGATGCAAAAAGCATCAGTAAAATTGAAACAACAGAGCTCCATCTAAAATTCATAACTGTAAACAGAAATAATGTTGGAAGTCATTCAGTGGTGCATATGAGGACAGACACTGAAAAAAAAATGCATATAGTGATATACAACAAAAAACAACAACAAAAAATGACATACAGAATTCAAGAAGAAAAAAACACAACGAACCAACCAATCAAAACACCCCCAACCAACCAAAACCAACCAACCAATCAAAATGCCCCAACATTCCACAAGCAACCAACCAATCAAAACACCACTAACCTACCACCAGCCAACCAATCTAACCACCCCCACCTACCAACCAATCAAAATGCCCCAAACTACCAAAACCAACTAACCAATAAAGACATTCCAACCTACCACAACAACCAATCAAAACACCCCAACATACCAGCCACAACCAACTAATCAAAATGCCCAAACCTACCATAACCAACCAACCAATCAAATCACCCCAAGCTACCCCCCCATAGCCAACCAACCAATCAAAACACCCAAACCTACCACAACTAATCAAAACACCCCAACCTACCACAACAAACCAACCAATTACCAACCAACCAATCAAAACACCCCAACCTACCCACAACCAACCAACCAACCAGTTAAAACGCCCCATCCCTGACCTACCATTTTGTTGAGGTTGGCGAACAAGGGGAAGTAAATGGCGGAGAAGGTGATGTCCCTTAGCGCTGTGGCACCACAGCCCTGGTACAGTCCCACGATGCCTCGCTGCCTGACCAGCTGCAAGGCGATCTTGGTGGCGGACAGTTTGGCAGGCGGTTTGGCGCTGGGGTGCCCGGTGTCCATGGCCTTGCTGGCCGCTGCCAGGTCCACACCAGCTGTGAACATGGAGCACACCACCAGTTTGACTGGGATTGCACCCTGCCTCTTAACTATGTTAGCATACTAAATTGTTCTGCAAGGCATGGGGGAGATTCTTGACATACTTATTTCTGATGTAAGTATTATTTTTTTTGGACTGGATGTGTCTGGCCTTATTGAATCTTTGTGGGGGTTGATGGACCCTTTTCCTTTGCCATTTTCTTTACTTTCGGTTTACCTGGAAGTCAATTAAATTGCAGAATGCATGCACTCTGGTAAGCTTATTCACGAAAAAAAAAAAAAAAAAAAATTTTTTTTGAAAGGGAAAATCTGTTTCTTAAATAAGAACAAAGGCCTTGTACAGGACCACTTGTGAGAAGTCCAGACATTCATTGTCAGACCTTCATGCCCCGCTCACGAATACTGACTTTGCTGCAGCAAAAGCCTCGACGTTCAAAGTCCAGACGTTGCCCCTCAACCCCCCCCCCCCCCCCCCCCAAAAAAAAACCCTTTGTAAAATTTGCATGAACTTCACACAAACTTTGCTGCAAGTCTAAGTTCACATGAAGGAGCAAAACGTTTGACTTTCACTTGCAAATTTTTACTAATCTTTGGAGAGATCCGTTATCTGCTGTGGCAGTGTTTGATGAGATCCCCCTCTACCACTACCAGGTCCTTAACTTGAGCACACTTGTTAACTGCATGGATTTCTTTAAGAGATCTCCATCAAAACCAAACCCCTGAGCTTCAAAATGTCTACACCCAAAATCAATGCTTCCTCATAACGTCATATTCTTTCTTCCATGGCAACAAGAGTATTCAAAAGTATCCCATTTTTGACACAGATTACTTAGTTTGATTGTACTGGCACCATAATTTCAATCAAAACTAATGGGCAACTTTTTTGTCTATGGATGGACAATTGTTTTTTCTTCACATGTAAATTTCACATGAATTCTTTGCATATGAATTTCTCTTCATTCTGGGGGGTCTATGTAATTTCACCATTAATTACAGTACACTGAGCACACCACCACATATTGTTTGTGCAATAAACTGGTCAGTTTTATGCCTTGTAAATGGAGGGTTTAAAACCACAACCTCAGGATAACACACTACAACCTGAAAGACATTGGGGGAGTGGGGAGGGTAAGTTCCAGACTTTCAGACTACGTCTCCTCCAGTCTCTACAGTTCTCTTCATAAAGGTACTGAGTGAATGTTTTGCTGAGCACCTGTTCACCCCCTGATGATGCTACACACATAAAAGTGTTTTCCTACCCTACATATGCCCACCACAATGGGAACAGCTGCTGAATGGTTCAAACATCTGACTTTCAATCTGAAGCTCACAGGTTCAAATTCTGGCAACAGCCCATGGTGGGTTTAAGAGTAATTTTTTTTTTCCAGCATCCCAAGTCAACAGATGTGCAGACCTGCTGGTGCCTGAATGCATGCAGAAGACCATGCACACGTTAAAGATGCTATAAACCATGTCAGCGTTTGGTGGGTTATGGAAACAGAAACATACCCAGCATACAGAGTCAACAGATGTGCAGACCTGTTTGGTGCCTGAATGCATGCAGAAGATCATGCACACGCTAAAGGGCCTATAAACCATGTCAGCATTCAGTGGGTTAAGGAAACAAAAACATATCCAGCATACACCCCCTCAATAAAACTGGAGCATGGCTGCCTACCTGGCAAGGTAAAAAATGGTCATGTAACTTTGTAAGTGAAAATACCCAACTTGCGCAAGCCAATAAGCATAAAAGCTGCAGCCCACATGCACAGGAGAAAAACAACAGAAGAAGAACAAACAGCAGCACAGCATCTCACCACTTCTGCCGGCATCTTGCATCTGGATCTTGAGGAGTTCCATGGGGGTGGTGATGATGATCTGACACAGGCCTGCCCCCGCCCCCGACAGGACCTCTCTGGGCAGTGTCAGCTGTCCCCTGCCATGACACACCCCTGACACATGCTGACAGTGACACACCTCCTGAGATATGCTTCAAGTGGCATCTCCTGAAATATACTTAAAATGACACTGATGACACATGCTGACAGTGACATACCCAACACATGCTGACAGTGACACCCCTGCCACATGCTGACAATGACACACCTCCTGAGATATGCTTCAAGTGACACCTCCTGACATATACTTAAAATGACACTGATGACACATGCTGACAGTGACACTTGAGGAGTTCCATGGGGGTGGTGATGATGATCTGACACAGGCCTGCCCCCGCCCCCGACAGGACCTCTCTGGGCAGTGTCAGCTGTCCCCTGTCATGACACACCCCTGACACATGCTGACAGTGACACACCTCCTGAGATATGCTTCAAGTGACATCTCCTGAAATATACTTAAAATGACACTGATGACACATGCTGACAGTGACATACCTGACACATGCTGACAGAGACACACCTCCTGAGATATGGTTAAAGTGACACCCCCTGACGCATGCTGACAGTGCCACACCTGACACCTGCTGACAGTGACACGCCTGACACCTGCTAACAGTGAAACTAACACCCCCTGACACTTTGTAACAGTGACACATCCCTTGACACATGGTTATAGTGACACACCCCTGTCATGAAACACCCCGACACATGCTGGCAATGACAAAACCATACATATGGTGAGTGACACACCTCGGTCTTACACCCCCCGCCACATGCTGACAGTTACACACACCTGTCATGATACCCCCCTGAATTTACTGACAGTGACATACCCCTGACACATACCAATAGTGTCACACCCTCTGGTACAAGTAGACAGTGTCACACCCTATGACACATGATGACAGTGACACCCCCTGACTCATGCCGCTGTGACACCCCCATGTTACATGCTGACAGTGACACACACACACACACCTGACAGTGACACACCCTGACACAGGCCAACACTGACATCCCATGACACATACCAACAGTGACACCCCTGATATATGCTGACAGTGACACCTCCCTGACACATGCTGACAGTGACACCCCATGAAACATGCTGACAGTGACACTAACACTCCCTAGCACTTTGTGACAGTGACACATCCCTTGACACATGGTTATAGTGACACACCCCTGTCATGAAACACCCTGACACGTGCTGGCAATGGCAAAACCATACATATGGTGAGTGACACACCTCGGTCTTACACCCCCCGACACATGCTGACAGTTACACACACCTGTCATGAATTTACTGACAGTGACATACCCTTGACACATACCAATAGTGTCACACCCTCTGGTACAAGTAGACAGTGTCACACCCTGACACATGCCACTGTGACACCTCCATGTTACATGCTGACAGTGACACACACACCTGACAGTGACACCCCCCTGACACATGCCGACACTGACACCCCCTGACACATGCTGACAGTGACACACACACCTGACACTGACACCCCGTGACACATGCCGACAATGATACCCCCTGACAAATGCTGACAGTGACACCCCCTGAAACATGCTGACAGTGACACACACACCTGACAGTGACACCCCCCTGACACATGCTGACAGTGACACCCCCCTGAAACATGCTGACAGTGACACCCCCCTGAAACATGCTGACAGTGACACACACACCTGACAGTGACACCCCCTGAAACATGCTGACAGTGACACCCCCTGAAACATGCTGACAGTGACACCCCCCTGACACATGCTAACAGTGACACCCCCTGAAACATGCTGACAGTGACACACACACCTGACAGTGACACCTCCCTGACATATGCTGACAGTGACACCCCCCTGACACATGCTAACAGTGACACACCTGACTCATGCTGACAGTGACACTGACACCCCCTTACACTTTGTGACAGTCACAAATCCCTTGACACATGGTGATAGTGACACACCCCTACTGTTATATATAATATATATATAATGTATATTATCGAAAAAAATAATCACATCCCGTCCATCACCTGATTAACCACAGATATGTAAGAAAATAATGATGGCTGCCTGCACAATCGCTGAAACATGGAAAAAGGTGAATCAAAAGAAAAAAAAAAAAAAACAAGATCCAATGGAACAAAAAGAAAACGTTTTTTAAGGTGGACATATTGATTCGTAAAGTCTTTTTCAATAAGATAGTGATATCAAATATATGATGTAAAAGAATGGTTGTCATGTCACAACAATGATATAATAAGGTACTCTATCATCTCAATCAATGAGAGGCTATCACTGTATCAGAAGTACTGCGTGCAAATGTGCTGAATATGATCAAATATCCAGCAGGTTACACAGGAGACAGCTTCACACCACATGCTTCAGAACATTCTGTTGTTTCTCATTTGTTTCTCATTTGTGAAAGCATAAACACGTTCAATTCTTTGAATGCAAAATTAAGTGAGTGCGCGCTTGATATATGCACAAGCGTGCCATTTATAATTATTTCAGATATACTTGATGAAAGCACAAGCATGCAATGTATCGTTATTTCAGATACACTTGATACAAACACAAGTGTGTTATGTATCATTAATTCAGACACAATCGATACAAGTTCATGTGTGCTGTGTATGATCATTTCAGATAAAGAATAAAGTTCACAATCCTACCTGTTCTTTTGCTTAATCAAAAAACAACATATGCACGTAACTAAGGCATCTCATTTATGATTCCACAGGACAAACAAACAAAAGATACGAAACAGATATAACTGGAGAAAGATAGATATTAGAAGAATAGAAATATCCAATAAGCAACACATAACATCATGCTTACGACTTTGTACGAAGTAAATGCCGGAAGAAGTCATTGCCCACCAGTTTGATGGCTTTCTCCGGAGTGATCAGCAACAAGTTCACCCCAGAACCTGAGACAGATTATCACAGATTGACACAGTTGTCAGATCTTCAGCAATCCATACCTGAGACATATTAATAACAATATCAATAAAAAAAATTTAAAAATGCAGGCTTATATAGCGCAGTACCCCCATCTCAGATTGGGCTCACCGCACTTTACAATAAAATAAACAAATTTAAGACTGAGTGTCGTAGAATACAGTTTTGCATGACATTGGCTAAAATAAATATATGTAAGACTAAGTGACATCAAAAAAATATAAATTTTTTTTTTATATACGTGTAAATCGACACAGGCACCATCAAAGTAAATCACACAGGTGCAAATCACAGCAAAACAAAGCACATCACATTCACCATTGTCAAACACCAGGGAACCAAGTAACATGAAAAACACAACAAAATCATCACAGATGCGTAGAGATCAACACAAAGAGCACATCTTGCAACAAAAATCACAGCAAGTATATGCAGATAAAAAAAAATTCAGTGAGTAAAGTACAGTTTGAAAAGATATGTTTTGAGTGCTCTCTTGAATGCAGGTGTTAGGGTGTAACGGAGGTGTGAGGGCAAAGAATTCCATTGTATAAGTGCAACAAAAGAAAAGAAACGTGTACCATAAGTTTTAGTACAAATCTTTGGAATGGACTGTGTGCGCTTGTCATTTGAAGAACCGAGTTGTCTGGATGGTGAATAGACAGAAAGTAGATCTGAAAGATAGACAGGACAAGAATCAGTGAAGAAATTGTGACAAAGGACTGAGAGTTTGTATTGTATTCGTGCTTGAATGGGGAGCCAGTGAAGGGAAGCGAGTATGGGAGTGATGTGTTGATATTTCTTAGCTTTTAGAGTGAGTCATGCTGCAGAGTTTTGAACTTTTTGAAGTTTGTCAATACAGTGTTTGAGGCAGCCAGCAAGAAGAGCATTTCCATAATCTGATCTAGACAGAACAAAAGAAGAGACCAAAGTCTTTGTGGTTTCTGTTGTTAGATACTGGCGAATGGAGCTGATTTGTCCGAGTGCTGCAATGCTGATCTACAATATTATAACAGATTGACACAAAACTGCTGTCACAATTTCAGCAATCCAAACCTGTGACACATTATCACAGATTGATGCAGCAGTCACATCTTGAACAATCCAAACCTGTGACACATTATCACAGATTGACACAACAGTCACATCTTGAACAATCCAAACCTGTGACACATTATCACAGACTGACGCAGCAGTCACATCTTTAACAATCCAAACCTGTGACACAGCATCACAGATTGACACAGCAGTCACATCTTCAGCACCCTGTACATTTGACACATTATCATATCATGTAACTTATAACTGTTATATGGATCAATCTGCACACTTACATGCTCCTTGAAACTGAAAACTGTAATACTGTGATCTGAATGCTTGGTGAACTTAACACAATATCATCATGTAAGCAAACTGCTGGCACTTGGAAAAAGTTTCCAAAGGAATACATACATTTATATCTTATCTCTCTGTACTGTATCTTAACCCCTAGGCTGCCTGCATGACGAGATAACTCGTCATGGCAAGCATGTATGCTTCGCTGCCTGCATGACGAGATAACTCGTCATCGAAATATTCTGACTTTTCCCTGGTTTGCATTCACTTCCTTGGCAAAAATAGTGGTAGCTTTAGCCTGGGGAATCTCTCTAGATTCTATTCATAGCTAGAAACCCCATCTACGTCATGAAGCAGTCCTTTATTTGAACGTTTTGGTTGGGTCACTGTCCAAGTGTTTGCCCGACTTCTCTCCTCGCTCGCTCAACAAAATGTCGGACTGACGCCGTGCTCAAGACATGCGATCGTGACGAACTAAATCAACCATGATTTCTTTCTTTAGCTGATGCTCAGAAAGAATTGAAGCGTAAATTCGAAGGAGAAGATAGAGATGAACATTTATAGGACGATCTGATAGAAAATAAATGAATAATGAAGAGAGTGGCCACGATGCGACTGTCAGTGAGTGATGCCGGCTGTACAGATCTTAGCAGACGACAGATGACCGAATTAGCAGCAGAGCGATAGTCTTGGCACGCAGCCAACGCGGTCTGATGAGAACTGAATCAAGTGACCGTGTGAGAGGGGTGAGGAGGAGGGGGGTGGAGACTGAGGGGGCGTGGCCTCACATCCATCTTATCACTTGGAGAAGTCACAATGTATTGTGTATCTATCTCTTTAAAAAAAAAAAATATATATATATATATAGTGGTTGTTCTAGTATGATTTTGTGTTTGCAGATATCCATTTGTCCAGAAAATATGATGTTTTTGTGCAAATTACCTGACTAATGTTTGTAATGAACAAGTTGAAAATGTGACAAAAAACAAAACACTGATTTAAAAAAAACAGCATGTCACTACAAATATATAAAATGGGAAAACAGCATGTGTTTTGTATTCTTTATTCATTTACCTTTCAGAAAATATATACTTTTATGGGTCTTTCTCCAATAACAAAGAGCACAGAATTTTTTGAAAATTTATACCCGTTTTTTGTGAAAAAACCCTGGCAAATAGATTTCACTTAAATCTTATTTTCCTGGCAGCGAAAGGGTTAAACAAAAAAACATATAAATTATTTGTACACTTCTTCTAAAACACTCAAAAGAAAACTGAGGGACTAAACTTCAGCCAAACAGGAATTAAATTCTGAGCAAAGAGATCAAACATCAACCAGTCGAGCTGGCAGATAAAAACAACGAAGTACTCAACACTGATCGGGGTAAAGAACAATATGTTGTACAACTATGCATGCAATGTTTCAATGGGCAGCACAAGGCATACACAAAGCTGTTTCTCATAAATACATGCAAAAAAATAACATTTACATTCCGTATGGTCATCATCTTGATCCGTCTGTCTCTGTCAGAACAAGCATATGTCTGTCTCCTTCCCTCAGGATATGAATGTGTCTGTCTGTCTCCCTCCGGACATGTATGTGTCTCCCTCCCTCATGACATGTATGTGTCCATCTGTCTCCCTCCAGACATGTATGTGTCTCCCTCCCTCACGACATGTATGTGTCTCCCTCCCTCCAGACATGTATGTGTCCATCTGTCTCCCTCCAGACATGTATGTGTCTCCCTCCCTCCGGACATGCATGTGTCTCCCTCCCTCACGACATGTATGTGTCTCCCTCCCTCCAGACATGTATGTGTCTCCCTCCCTCCGGACATGTATGTGTCTCCCTCCCTCACGACATGTATGTGTCTCCCTCCCTCCAGACATGTATGTGTCCATCTGTCTCCCTCCAGACATGTATGTGTCTCCCTCCCTCCGGACATGTATGTGTCTCCCTCCCTCACGACATGTATGTGTCTCCCTCCCTCCAGACATGTATGTGTCCATCTGTCTCCCTCCAGACATGTATGTGTCTCCCTCCCTCCGGACATGTATGTGTCTCCCTCCCTCCAGACATGCATGTGTCTCCCTCCCTCCAGACATGTATGTGTCTCCCTCCCTCACAACATGTATGTGTCTCCCTCCCTCACGACATGTATGTGTCTCCCTCCCTCCAGACATGTATGTGTCTCCCTCCGTCACGACATGTATGTGTCTCCCTCCCTCCAGACATGTATGTGTCTCCCTCCCTCACGACATGTATGTGTCTCCCTCCCTCACGACATATGTGTCTACCTCCCTCACGACATGTATGTGTCTCCCTCCCTCACGACATATGTGTCTCCCTCCCTCACGACATGTATGTGTCTCCCTCCCTCACGACATGTATGTGTCTCCCTCCCTCCAGACATGTATGTGTCTCCCTCCCTCACGACATGTATGTGTCTCCCTCCCTCACGACATATGTGTCTCCCTCCGTCACGACATGTATGTGTCTCCCTCCCTCACGACATGTATGAGTCTTCCTCCCTCACGACATGTATGTGTCTCCCTCCCTCCAGACATGTATGTGTCTCCCTCCCTCACGACATATGTGTCTCCCTCCCTCCAGACATGTATGTGTCTCCCTCCCTCATGACATGTATGTGTCTCCCTCCCTCATGACATGTATGCGTCTCCCTCCCTCCAGACATGTATGTGTCTCCCTCCGTCACGACATGTATGTGTCTCCCTCCCTCCAGACATGTATGTGTCTCCCTCCCTCACGACATGTATGTGTCTCCCTCCCTCATGACATGTATGTGTCTCCCTCCCTCCAGACATGTATGTGTCTCCCTCCCTCACGACATGTATGTGTCTCCCTCCCTCCAGACATGTATATGTATGTGTCTCCCTCCCTCCAGACATGTATGTGTCTCCCTCCCTCACGACATGTATGTGTCTCCCTCCCTCACGACATGTATGTGTCTCCCTCCCTCCAGACATGTATGTGTCTCCCTCCCTCATGACATGTATGTGTCTCCCTCCCTCACGACATGTATGTGTCTCCCTCCCTCATGACATGTATGTGTCTCCCTCCCTCATGACATGTATGTGTCTCCCTCCCTCATGACATGTACGTGTCCATCTGTCTCCTTCAGGACATGTATGTGTCTGTCTCCCTCAGGACATGATGTGACTGTCTGTCTGAGGACATGTATGCTTCTGTCTGTCTGAGGACATGACATGTATGCTTCTGTCTGTCTGAGGCCATGTATGCTTTTGTCTGTCTGAGGACATGTATGCTTTTGTCTGTCTGAGGACATGTATGCTTCTGTCTGTCTGAGGCCATGCTTCTGTCTGTCTGAGGACATGACATGTATGCTTCTGTCTGTCTGAGGACATGCTTCTGTCTGTCTGAGGCCATGTATGCTTTTGTCTGTCTGAGGACATGTATGCTTTTGTCTGTCTGAGGACATGTATGCTTCTGTCTGTCTGAGGATACGTATGCTTCTGTCTGTCTGAGGACATGTATGCTTCTGTCTGTCTGAGGACATGTATGCTTCTGTCTGTATATATATGCTTCCGTCTGTCCAAGGACATGTATGCTTCTGTCTGTCTGAGGACATGTATGCTTCTGTCTGTCTGAGGACATGTATGCTTTTGTCTGTACGTGTGCTTCTGTCTGTCTGAGGCTGTATGCTTTTGTCTTTCTCACTTGACCACAGCCCCTCATTAAAAACAAACAAACCCTAACCCCATTCCCTCCCTGCCCCCCATGCCCCCCCACACCCTCCCCACCAAAAAACAAAACAAAACACCCAACAAAAACAACAACACACACACAAAAAAAACAACAACAACAAAACAACAACAACAACAAAAAAACAAACGAAAAAGCCTCAACAAACAACTGATACATCCAACACACAAGAAGTAGTCACCTTTGTACATGCCAAAGAAGCCTTCATTGCGGAAAGTCTTCAGAGCACAGTCAGGTCTGTAAACATAAGCACCATAAACCATGAACAAGCACAAACGAAAGTATACACTGTTTCCCACACACATGTGCAAGCACAAGCACACTCGCTCTCATTCATAATCATATGCATGCACACACCCACGCCCACATCCACACACAGAGATGATGTCATACACACACACACACATACTCAAACACACACACACACAAAATATTTTGTTGTGGGTCCAAATCTGTTTTATTTGTTTAAAAAGAGAACTGATTTTGCCCTGATTTTGAAAGCGGGTAGTTATGTGATGGCTCTGGTGCTCTGTTAGGCTGTACACTTAAATATGGCATGTGCTCTTCTAAAGTGTGTGTATAAATGTGACATGTGCTCTTCTAAAGTGTGTGCATAAATGTGACATGTGCTCTTTTAAACAGTGTGCATAAATGTGACATATGTGCTCTTCTAAAGTGTGTGCATAAATGTGACATGTGCTCTTTTAAACTGTGTGCATAAATGTGAAAATGTGACATGTGCTCTTCTAAATGGTGTGCATAAATGTGACATGTGCTCTTCTAAACAGAGTGCATAAATATGAAAATGTGACATGTGCTCTTCTAAACAGTGTGCATAAATGTGAAAATGTGACATGTGCTCTTCTAAACAGTGTGCATAAATGTGAAATTGTGACATGTGCTCTTCTAAACTGTGTGCATAAATGTGAAAATGTGACATGTGCTGTTCTAAACAGTGTGCATAAATGTGACATGTGCTGTTCTAAACTGTGTGCATAAATATATGTGTGCTCTTCTAAACAGTGTGCATAAATGTGAAAATGTGACATGTGCTCTTCTAAACTGTGTGCATAAATGTGAAAATGTGACATGTGCTGTTCTAAACTGTGTACATAAATGTGACATGTGCTGTTGTAAACTGTGTGCATAAATACATGTGTGCTCTTCTAAACAGTGTGCATAAATGTGAAAATGTGACATGTGCTCTTCTAAACTGTGTGCATAAATGTGAAAATGTGACATGTGCTGTTCTAAACTGTGTACATAAATGTGACATGTGCTGTTGTAAACTGTGTGCATAAATACATGTGTGCTCTTCTAAACAGTGTGCATAAATGTGACATGTGTGCTCTTCTAAACAGTGTGCATAAATGTGACATGTGCTCTTCTAAACTGTGTACATAAATGTGACATGTGCTGTTCTAAACTGTGTGCATAAATGTGAGATGTCCTGTTCTGAACTGTGTGCATAAATGTGAGATGTCCTGTTCTGAACTGTGTGCATAAATGACGCATGTAGTCCTCTAAACAGTATGTATAACTATGGCATTCATGCTCTTTTCAACTGTGTGCATAAATATGTAAACACACTTGTGTTCTTCTAAACTGTGCATAAATATGTCATTTGGGTTCCAAATTATACATAAATATGCCAGTCGTGCCTTTGCAAACTATGTTTATTAAATGTGTCATGTGTAGTCCTCTAAACTGTGCATAAATGCAACATTTGTGCTAATAAAAACTGTGTATACAAAATAAATGCCATTTGTGCTCAAATATACAGTGCACAAATGTGACATTTTGTGCTTTTCAAAACTGTGTGCATATATCTGAGACACTTGTGCATATATAACTATCTGACACACTTGTGCCCAAAGGGTCGAAATCCTCAAATGGCTCAACACATTACACATCTGGCAACTGCTCAAAATGACTTACAAAGCAACTCTTTACTTCTTGAGCCTGGAATCAGTACAACATGGTGGAACCCCCTCCCCCCCTTCCTCAAACTCCTCAAAGTAAGACACAGTTTCCCCTCGTGCCATACAAAACCTTGCAGAGAACTGATCCACCACCTTCTGGCAAACCCCATGTTCCCTCATCGGAATGAATATAACGCATAGCAATAAACTTGCTCTGTTTTGTTTCTGAAATCTCTATTCCACTCCATGATCAGTGATTTGTCATCTTTATAAAACACATATTTATACCATCCATTGGGAAGGGAGAGGGGAGGGTGGGAGAGGGAGGACTGTGTGGATGGGCAAGGCCTTTCCTGAACAAAGCAATCAAATATGAAGAGAACAGAAACAGAATAGAAAGAATAAAATAGAATAGAAAAGAACAGAACATGTCTATACTTCAAAATGTATGGAATATATGTATGTCTGTACTACTATGGTACCAAGTGAACTGGGGCTACAAGGAATATTGGGAAGGAGGGGTGGGGTGGACAGTACATAAAAAGTAAACATGAACTGGAGATTGTATATATATATATATATATATATACACACAAAACAAATACAGTAGGAATTGAAACATACATGCATATATACAAATGATCCCCCCCCCCCCCTCTGATCCACCCACCCCCACACAGACACCAAACCCACACAGAGAACACACACACACACACACAAGAAATAATGTCCAACCAATTACTTTTGATTAAACTTGCTGAGTCCCTGTTACATCGTCCAATAGGAATGTTTCTATGATGCGACCTACCAATATTTCGGTTTTATTTTCTACTGTCGTTTATGATGTTAATTGCTGTTGCGCAGATATTTACGAAATGTTGATTCCAGTCTAGTTTATCCTTTCTCTGTATATCCGCCTTAAACTACCATCCCCAACCCCATATCACACACAGGCAGGCACATGCATGTGTGCGCACAGACACACACTCCCACACACACACGACACGTCTAATATCACTGAATGTGAAAAGATGTTAAAAGAAAGAACACACACACACCCACACACTCAAACACACATACACGCTCTCACACACACACATACACACACTCACATACACACACATGCTCACACATAAACATATGTAACATAAACACACACACACGCTCTCTCTCTCTCTCTCTCACACACACACACACGGAGTGAAAGCTCTCCTAAGTTACCCACAGGCTCTTGTAGTAAAGCTGGCCTCCTGGTCCAGGCTGCTGGTTCTGGAGGCGTGTCTTCACCAGGTCGATGGGAAACACACAGGTCACGCCCACAATTCCTGCAATGCCCCCGTTCACTATCCGTGGCAGAAAGCTAAGGCATAGGTTTGAAGGGACGTACCAATTACTTTCTTTTTTTTCTTTTTTTTTAAAAAAACCTTTTTTCCCCACTTTTTTTTCCGAAGGGAGGTTGGGAATGGAAGATGATTGGGAGACAGCTATGGTGATAAGTATGTGTGTGTGTGTGTGTGTGTGTGTGTGTGTGTGTGTGTGTGTGTGTGTGTGATGTGTGTGTGTGTGTGTGTGTGTGTGCGTGTAAAAACTAACTTATAGTTTTGATGTACATGGGAAAGATAACTTGGAAGTCAGCTACAGTAATCTTTTTTTTCCTTTTTTGTTTCGTTGTTTCTAAACACTAAGTCATAGTTCTGATGTGCATGGGAAAGATAATCAGAAAACAGCTATGGTAACTTTTTTTTTGTTTTGTTTTTGTAGATGATGCATTAAAAAACAGCAAAAGAAAACCACCAACAGCACAAGCCCCCCCCCCCCCCCCCCCACCTCCCCTGACCTCCCTGAACCCCTCCCCCCCCCCCCACCAAAAAAAAAAAAAAGAAAAAGAAAAAAAAACCAAATAAACAACAACGAAAAAAACCATACTATTTTGATGTGCATGCAACAACACTAGAGATTTCGCCCCTTCCATTCCTTCTGGCGGCTTCTTTCCTGATGGTTTGATAGGGGAGAGGAGACGGGGGAGGAGCTGAGTTTAGATTAGGAAGAAGAAATGGATGAAAGAGGATGATATCCCATATTGGGTGATGATAATTCCTGTTGTGACTGCACTTAAATTAATATATGTCTGTCATCTGACAGTAAATTTTCCAACAGTTCATCTACCAATATATGATGAGCAGTACAGGCTTTTGTCCCCCAACAGTTACTGATGAAACAATGGTAACATGACCTACAGTAAAGTTGGATACAACGTCCGACAAATATTCCCCCCTATAAATTTCTCTGAAATTCTCATGGTACCACACTCACAAAAAAACATCACAGTCCTCTTTCATTTTGAAGGTAACTGATAACACTTGGTAAAAAACAACAACAACAACACAACAACAAAACAATGCTTTCTAACTGTGCAGCACACGAGAAACAAAAACATTCATCCTCTGCACATTGTGCTCCAGTCAATGCCACCAGCTGCTGAAAACCATGCGGTGAAAGTGAACAGGCACTGACAGGCCTGTCAAGCAGGGTGTGAGAAGAAACAACAACTGTGCTTTCACAATGTTACACAGTTTCACTTTCACTTTCTCAAGGATCTGTTACTGCATTTGGACAAATCCATATATACGCTTTCACACACCTGCTAGGCAGATGCCTTACCAGCAGCATAATCCAATGCGCTAAGTCAGGCCTTGAGTGCATGCATGTAATATATTTGTGTACCTGTCAGAGTGGATTTCTTCTTCTGGCCACAGGACAACAGTTATATTGCCGTTGGTTCTTTTTCAGTGTGCCAAGTGCGTGCTGCACATGGGACCTTGGTTTATCATCCCATCTGAATGACTAGACACCCAGTTTAATTTTCCAGTCTTACTTGGGTGAAAGGGCCAGAGCAGGATTTGAATGGAAACCCTCATGCACACTGTATTGGTAGATAAGTGTCTTGACCATCCTTTCCTCTTGGAAGAAAAAGAAAGCACCTGATCTCTTATCATTCTCAACACACTAATGTTTGGATAAAAAAAGAAAAGAAAAAAAAAGTACAAAACAATTTGAATTAGACATATATGTACAGGTGAAAAACACACGGATGCAGAATAAATGTGTGGCAGAGACAGGCAGATAAAGACATGGAGACAGACAGAGACAGAGACAGAAACACAGAAAGATGTGATGAACACACAGAGAGAAGGTATAATGCTTCAGTGAACTACTCTGATCTGCACAACACATGAAGAATCTGCATAAAAACGTGCAGATGCTTTCAATGGAACACTGTGACTATGACATAAAATATGATAAATCGAATATATTTTTTTTCCAAACACCAATCAATAAAGTCAATCACAACAACATTTTTTTTTTTACTTGTCAGTATTAATGATCATTCTTAGGAGAAAAAAAAAGAAGCAAACCTCAAGCCCTTTGTTTTCAAAAGAAACTGTTATCACGTTTGATCATAAGACTTGTAGTGTAAAAAAATTACCATTCATTTTGTGATAATATCTTTTTTCATATTTTTTTTAGTCCTGCTCCTGTTCTACTACCCCGTACCCCCACCCTCCCCTGCACAATCACTGACTCAAGTTATTGCTCTACAGAAGAAGAAGAAGAAGAAGAAAAAAGTATAACATACATATATATATATCCTCTTTGAAATGAGTACAGATTTAAAGGCACACTGCAAAAAAACAACAACAAAAAAAACAAACCACCAAACAACAACAAAACAACAGAAAACCCAAACAACAAGAAAAACAACAATCACCTTGAATTAGACCAAGGTATGATAAACCTTCAGCAATATCCACATTTCTTCCCCTCAAATCCTCTGTGTGACTGACAGACTGACAGACGCATTGTTGCCAACACTACTCATTCCGTTCTGGGGGGAAAAATTGTGGACATTGCCAAACCTCCCAAACATGTCTTCTGAGAGAAGACAAACAATTAAATTAGTATACTCACTTAAATTTTGAATCCATTAAATGTCCTGTTTGGCTGTGTCAGAAAGGTTGTTGATCTGGAAGAAAAATTTATTTTACTGCAGCTGTGCATTTGTCATTGTAACACAAAGTACTGAGAGCACATTATGCGAGTGTGGACACATCATTGTAGCCTACGCAAACATACACATGTGTACACATTAAATCACACAAACATCCATATTGTGTATGATTTACAAGCTTGCACATGTAAACACACACACACACACACACACACACACACACACACACAGAGAATAAATTACAAAACCTACAACAGCATTTACCAAACACTCACACAAAAACATCACACACACACAAACACACACACACACAGCCATGAACATGTGACGCACATGTGTGCACTCAGATCCATTCTACAGTCTATTGTTCCTTTCTCCAATGCAACAAGTCCAGCATTTTGTTGGAAACATAATAAGACCAAGCCAAACAAGCTACATCCAAATAATAACAGTAATAAACATAATAATAAAAATGAATATCATCATCATCACCATAATCACAATAAAATAACAATGCATATACATATGTAGTGCTTTGAAACCTTTCAAAGCACTCTGCAATAACCTGTCCAGAAGACACAAAGCATGTGAGAACCCAACCCCCACCCCATATGAACACACACACACACACACACACACAAAAGAAAAAAGACAAAAAAGGACAATAAACCAATGATAAAAAAAAGAACACACACATTCAAACGTGTGTAAAAAAAACAATTGTAGATCAACAGACGATAGAATAAAGGTAATGAGATATGGAATGGAGTACCTTAATTGTGTAGCAACTGTTTGAAAAGGAGTGAGCAAAATCAATATCCTCTCAGATGACACTGGCAACATATACTGTGGATATTATGAAGGGCTCTGGGATTACTCTTGAAAAGGATTCAGTATTCGTCACACTATCTTTCTTCCTAACTTTTGTTTGGGAACTATGAAGATCTCAGCTTAATATTGACCATGCTGATTTAAAAAAAGGATGACAATATAAACATACCAGCAAGTTATGTTAAATATCATATTCAAAATAAATATCAAATCACCACACACACACAAAAACAACAACAACAACAACAAAACAACAACAACAACAAAAAACTCTGCATGGACAGTTAAGTATTTGTGAAAAAAAATGGGTTCTGCATATCTAAACACCTGATCTGAAGATTGAGAAATCGTTTCATACTGGAAACAAGAAATCAATTTTCACAGCTGAACTTGCTGCCAACCTGATGGCCTTAAATTTACTCCTTCATTTTACACAAAACATTTTAAATATCCTTTTCTGTGTTGATTCAAAAATTGCACATCTTTATCAATATGTTCTGTGTTGAATCTAAGTCAGTGCTTCAGGCAATACAATCAATGGAATTCAACAACACAGACAAGATCTGAAACAATAACTGAAATCAGCCACATATTCAATGCTTTATCATTTATGTTTGCTAGATACCGCAATCACTTTCTGCTGGATGCCATCTCATTCTTCAAGTTTTTTATAATGATAAAATGGACAGAGCAGTGAAACAAAGAGCAAAGTGTTGTCCAGAATCGGTTCATATGGATGGCAGTTTAGTAGTACTAGTATTGCATGCTTGGAAACAGTTTCAGAGTTCCCATATGAAATACAATTTAAAATACAAGAATCTTACAATTTGCAAAGTAAAAAGAACACACACACACAAAAACAACAACAATAAAGCAAAAAACATTTACACATTAAAAAAACACCCATAACAATAGTTAAACATGAAAACATTAATTAAGAAATGTAGGTACGTGCAAGCGCGCGCGCGCGCACACACACACACACACACACACACACACACACACGGAGCATGTACACACAGGCCACATATACAATACACTAGTTTCTCCAACCATGTTTTTTTCTACACACACACACACACACACACACACATATGTATAACAAAACTTTCAGACGCATGTATACACAAACAACAGCACACACACACACACATACACACAAACACATACACACACACCAAACAAAACAGAACACACATGAAAAAAAGAAAAAAAAAGAAAAAAATCTAAAATAATAGGTCACAGTCTGTGTGATGTACAGTAAATATATCAGCTTCCAACAAGAGAACAAAACAGATGTTGCAAGTCATTTTTTTGTCTGGGGCATTTACATTAAAATTGATACACTTGTCACAGACAGGAGGTTTCACAGAACAGCCCTCAGAGCTGCAACTCATATATATATATATATATATATATATATATATATATATATATATATACACATCAGCAGCTGTGACCAGCTTTACCGGGAAGCATGTGTAAAACAGACAGACACTGAGTAGATGGATCACTGGCCACTTCCGTAAAATATCACCAATCGATCAATTTTGAGAGTCTTGTGTCATGAAATTTCAAATAAAACCTAGCTTGAGTGTCTATGAGCATGTAAGCTCAACCTGAGGCTGATCCATGCAACACTTTTGATGAAGCGAACAAAACTTGCCCTGTGTAGAAATCACCTAGCCATTTGGCATAGATATCACTTAGCCATTTGGCGCGCGCGTGCACACACACACACACACACACATATATAAATATAAAAGAAGTTTCACCCAAATGACTGAAAATGGTAATCTTTTTCTTTCTCAAAATAGAAAAGTTTCAACCAATATTCACCTTCACTCACACATTTTGTTTGCAATGTAAGGTTTTCATCAAGGATATATCTTATAATTTAAAAAAGAAGAAGAAGAAAAAAAAATCAAATCACCAATATCAATGTTTCAATTTGAATGATACTAGGATTCTGACTTCCAGAAAACTGGATGGATCATTGTGGAAGATGCATTCATGCTATAGATAGATAGATATAACAGATATATGTATGTATGTATGTTAAATCTATTAATTTTTTCCATCATATCGAAAATCTGAACTATGTTTTCTAAAATCTAGCAAAATCTACAGGCAGCATTTTTTTTTTTTTTTAATAGAAATTCACACACACACATATTCACACACATCACACACAGACACACACACAGACACACACGTGCGCGCGCACACACACACAACCCCTCCACACACACCGCTCACAAAATCAAAATTCATCAATTTTTCCTCTTTTTTTTTTTTTTTTTTTTTTTTTTTTAAAGCACAGCTTCAAGCCCTCTCCAGGTGAACACATGAGACATGAACGGCAACAGTTACAATACAGCCACAGGCAATGTTTGTCATCAGTTTGCTTCAAGGACCTCGACAAAAAGGGGCTGCACAAGAAGCCCAAAGCTCAAGTGGAGCACCAGCTGTGAATAAATTTCCCATGGATGACGTGCGAAGAAGGATACAAAAATGTGTCAATTATCATGACTCAGACACAGAGCATGGGCAACATACCATATAATGTGTCGATTATTATGACTCAGAGTCAGAGTGACATTATTTGTATTTGTATTGTATTTGTGTTTCTTTTTATCACAACAGATTTCTCTGTGTGAAATTCGGGCTGCTCTCCCCAGGGAGAGCATATCGCTATACTACAGCGCCACCCTTTTGTTTTTTTAATTCTTTCCTGCGTGTAGTTTTTTTTATTTGTTTTTCCTATCGAAGTGGATTTTTCTACAGAATTTTGCCAGGAACAACCCTTTTGTTGCCGTGGGTTCTTTTACGTGTGCTAAGTGCACGCTGCACATGGGACCTCAGTTTATCATTTCATCCGAATGACTAACGTCCAGACCACCACTCAAGGTCTAATGGAGGGGGAGAAAATATCGGCGGCTGAGCTGTGATTTGAACCAGCGTGCTCAGATTCTCTGGCTTCCGAGGTGGATGCATTACCTCTAGGCCATCACTCCACATGGCCCGTCATGACTGGCCCATCATCTGAGTGGTCATAGTGTTGGACCTTCTATCTTAGGGTCCTGGGTTTGAGTCCCCATCATGGTCACCTGGTGGGTTGAAGGTAGACAATTTTCTGATCTGACAGTTCAAAATATGTACAGACTTGCTAGTGCCTGGTTTCTGTTCATGGATATCATATCTACATGCAAATGATCAAATGCCCACGATAAATGTCTTGTAATCCATGTCAGTGTTCAGAAACAGTTTACGGAAACAAGAACATGCCCGTTATGCACAACTCAGAAAATGGGGCATGGTTCATTGATAGCTTACAAGGTGGAGTAAAAATAGTCAAACACGTAAAAGACCACTCATATGTGAGTGAATGCGGGAGTTGCAGCCCAAGAACACAGAATAACAATAGTGGAGAGATGTCTCATGGTCTGGGCACCTGCATTGTAAGTGATGTGTCGGTGCCAGTTTTTTTTAATTCATCAACATAAGAAAAACAACAGAAATGCAAACACATATAAATGTCAAAAAACAAACAAACATACTATGATTAACACACACACACACACACATAATGTCAATAGGAAAAAAAACAATAATAACAAAACACAAACCACGAAAAAACATGCAAACAACAAATGGACTGGTCCAAACTAACTCTGACAGAAAAATTATCAACAACAATACATGTTACCATCTATTATCATCAATGATTAAGAGACATTGTGATTAAATCCAGCAAGCCACTGAAATGAACACCTTTCTCATTAATATGGCAAGACCTGAACTGATAAAGAGGCACCAAACTAAAATATTACAGTCAACAAAATTTGAGAGTCCAATTAAGGTCCCCAGACAAAAAAAAACAAAAACAACAAAAACAAAAGCAAAACAAACAAACAAACAACCCCCCCACCCCCCAAAAAAAAACACACACAAAAAAACACAACTTCTAGCGAGAAGAACTGAAGCCTGAAGGTGAAATTTTCAAGTGACGTGAAAGTGACAGAAGCAAGTCATGTTAAAGTGAAGTGAACAATATGGTAAGCTTTAAAGAAGGTGTGTGTGTGTGTGTGTGTACTTTGTGCATATGGGTGTGTGAGTGTGTGTATGGGTATGTGTGGGGGTGTGTGAGTGTGTGTGACTGCATGTTGTGTGTGTGTGTGTGTCACTGTGTGTCCATGGTGTGTCTGTGTCACTGTCAGTGTGTGTGTATGCATGTGGCCACCCTTGTGCGCTTGTCTGTATCATGTGAGTGTATGTAAATGTATATACATGCATTTATTTGTACTGAAACATGATGACCACAAGATAAAAGCTTCAACTGGTAACAAGATCTATGACCTTAGAGTACCCTCAAACACTGCTTATCTGATCTAGACTCAAGGTTCAGCAGTCAACCTACTTTAAATGTTCGAGGCTCTTTGGTACAGGTGTGTTCCACTATTTGTAGGACGAAAGCTCTGGAGTTCTCAAGGGAAACCTGATATGACAGAAAATAGTTAACAATTATTTTCTCTCAACATCATATTATCAACATGACAACAACAACAAAAAAAAAAAAAAAAAAAAGAGAAAAGAATTATAAATTTGACTTGTAGTTGGCAGACATACTGTTATTCAAAACACACCTTAATACAAGACTTAACTGAACACATCGAGATCCTGATTCCACTGACTCGTAGGACTCATCCTTCTGCACTCATAAAGTTTCAGATCAACCACCTCAAAGGTTTTACCTCAGGTTGATATGAGCAGGCAGAATCCAAGTGAGGTGCGAAAAGTTGTTACTTTGATCAAAAGTCTTCCCCCAAAAGTTTGTTAATTCAAGTTTATGTAACAGAATATTCATCAAACCACAGTGTCTCCCCTATTTCAAAACTGGTTCATGCATACCTGACAATTTCAGAGACAAAATATGCTCCCTGCTTGCAGCTTCACATTCAGCTTTATCTGGCGTAAGCAGAAGCTTGGTTTTGCAAACATAAAAAAATGGGTTCTCTGTGAGCTATTGATAATTGAAATCACACTTCGGGCTTTTGTGTCTGTGAGACTGAAAATTGTTGCATGTGCATTGTGTAAATCTATCTATGTGTATGCCTAAATGTGTATACATGTGCATTTGCAGGCTTGTGTTGGTGTGTGCGCATGTGTGCTTGCACACAGGTTCACAAAGCAAACCCATTTTCGCTCTTGTTTTTATGACTTTTGATCATTTGCGTTCTATGTATCTTTCCTTTCACTATTTAAATACTTGTTTATTTTGTCTTCTTTAATTTCATCTTTGCATTAATGTTTTACAGTTTTCACTTTCAGTTTTTCAAGGAGGCATCACTGCATTCAGACAAAATCCATTTATGCCAAACGACATCTGCTAGGAAGATGCTCTGACCAGCAGCATAACCCAACCTGCTTAGATCAAGCCTAGAGTGCATGCATATATTTGTGTACATACCAAGAGTAGATTTCCTCCATAGAATTTCACCAGAGGACAACACTTATGTTCCCGTGAGATCTTTTTCAGTGCGTCAAGTGAGCACTGCACACAGGACCTTTGTTTATTGTCTCGTCCAAATGACTAGATGCTCTGTTCCATTTTCCAGTCAAACTTGGGAGAAAAGGCGAAGCTGGGATTTGAACCCAGACCCTCATGGGCAGTGTATTGACAGGTAAACATCTTAACCATTCTGCTACCTTCCTCCTTTTTTTTTTTTTTTTTTTTTTTTTTACACAAATCTAGGACAGGCTCTCAAGACCTTATCAGCAAGTTGGGTTTATCATTATACAAAGGTTAGGCATCTGCTGCTTTCAGTTTAATTATTAGTATTTATTTATCTATCTTTTTCAGTTTAATTATATATATTCATTTATCTATCTTTTCTTCTTTTTTTAAAATTTTTTTATTATATTTTTTTTTTTTACAACAGATGTGTTATGTATGAATCTGTCCATACTCTCTGACACCTCCATGAAAATGAAAATGAAATTAACTGAAACTGACATAACAAAGCAAGCCCACAACTGTGCGCTGCTTACATTCTAATACATTATGAATGCACCATATTCATGATTTTTTTTCTTCCTCAAGGCCTGACTAAGCGCGTTGGGTTACGCTGCTGGTCAGGCATCTGCTTAGCAGAAGTGGTGAAGCGTATATGGATTTGTCCAAATGCAGTGACTCCTCCTTCAGTTACTGATGTGATACTGATACTGATAAAGTGATATATTAATGTCTCTGCTGGTGGGTCGTGTGCATTTTCCCCATTTGTTCTACATTTTTTCAGATATTCTTTCCCCATTTCCAGATGCTGAGCAAATATGACAAGCCATCACCAATGATTTAACTGCAAACACTGCAAATTTCAAGCATGAGCTATTACAGCATCTCCTTGTCTAACTTTATCTTGCACTGACAGACCAACTGATGTCTTCTATAAGTAGTATCATAGCACAGATGCCGCTGACATATACTTTAGTTTTTGCTACTTGGTTATCTCTTGAACTATATGCCTACTTAAAAACATAAAGAGGAAACTAGCCAAGTACATAAGACATGGCGGATTCGTCACATGGTGGATTAGCACAATATGTGTCTTTCTGCAACCACGTTGTCTCATTAACTTTTCTGTAATTAAGTTATAATCCCATGATGATGATGAGAAAATTATGATCATGAGTATCTATTCATTTTCTGTTAATTTCAAAACTGGTGTTCACAATTGATAATTCTTCTTCTTCGTTCGTGGGCTGCAACTCCCACATTCACTTGTATATATTATATATAAGTACACGAGTGGGTTTTTCCGTGTATGACCATTTTTACCTTCCATGTAGGCAGCCATACTCCATTTTCAGGGAGAACTGATAATAAAACCTTTGACTTTCATTTTTGCCTGCCATCACCATTTTTTTTTTACTCCCACTCCCAGCGTGAGAGAGTGACATTTACGCTTGTACACAGCTGTGTATTTTGTATTTTGCATTTCTTTTTATCACAACAGATTTCTCTGTGTGAAATTCGGGCTGCTCTCCCCAGGGAGAGCGTGTCGCTATACTACAGCGCCACCCATTTTTTTTGTGTTTTTTGTATTTTTCCTGCGTGCAGTTTTATTTGTTTTTCCTATTGACGTGGATTTTTCTACAGAATTTTGCCAGGAACAACCCTTTTGTTGCCGTGGGTTCTTTTACGTGCGCTAAGTGCGTGCTGCACACGGGACCTCGGTTTATCGTCTCATCCGAATGACTAGTGTCCAGACCACCACTCAAGGTCTAGTGGAGGGAGAGAAAATATCGGCGGCTGAGCCGTGATTCGAACCAGCGCGTTCAGATTCTCTCGCTTCCTATGCGGACGCGTTACCTCTAGGCCATCACTCCGCAGTGTATGTGAGTGAATAAAAATTAAACAATTTACAATAGTATACACAACACTAGTGGCCACAGCCAGCAAGGATGCTGTGTTCAAACGAGCAACAGGTGTTGTCTGACAGTCTTCTCCTGACCAGTGTAGGGGGGCTGTTAGGATAATTTACTACAGGAGAAATGGCGAAGAACAAAACAAATGAAATAATGCTGTCAAAAATATGTGGAACAGTGTTGCTCATACTCAGAACCTAAATCATGTTAATACTTCCCCATTTGGCTATTTGTCACTGAAGTCTGTGTAAAAACTAAAACACATAAATGATAAAAAGAAGAAAAAAGAGAGAGCAGAAGAGATCTTGCTATGGCTGTACAGGTCAAAAATTGGTTGGGTGTGACAGTGAGGGTTGGGGACAGAAGTGAAAATGCAACATTTAAGCAAACATATTTTGTCCATGTCCAAAAGCACTCACTTAGCAAAGTTCATTATAAAACTTCTGACATCAGACTGACTTGAGAGAGAGACAGACAGAGAGAGAGAGAGAGAGAGAGAGAGAGAGAGAGAGAGAGAGAGAAAGGGAGTGTGAGTGAGTGTGCGTGCGTGTGCGTGCGTGCGTGTGTGTGTGCGTGCATGCTTGTGTATGTGTGTGTGTATGTGTGTGTCCTAGCAAACAATGCTGTTTCAAGCGCAGGTGATCACAAAAGACTACACCAGCCATTATCATTCCTTTTGTTTGGTAAACAAAACCTAAGGCAAACTGTGGACAGAGCCTGTAAGTATAATAGACACTATACCAGCAGTAATGTTTCTTTAATTTAAAAAAAAAAAGAAAAAAAAAAGAAAAAAGAAAAGAAAAAAAGAATCGCTATCAGAAGAAACATTATCCTTCTGATACAACGTCCTTGTGAATGATCAAGGATGACTTTCAAGCTTGGCAACACAGGAGCTGAAAACAGCTTCATGTACATGTGCTGTGACCCTCATTTCTACAAACGTACAATCAGTTTTGCCACTGAGTGTCCCCTCAAAGTCAAACCCCCTCCTCTCTGTATCTATGTGCGATATACCCCTCCTGAGTGTGCACACAGGCATGATGAGTGTGTGAATTAAGCTTTTTTCTGAAATTATTCAAAGAAATCCCTGCAATATATATATATATATATATATATATATATATATATATATATATATATATATATATATATATATATATATACATTGACTTTCCATTTCCTGGTTCTGCCTTTGAGGTTATATAATGGCTTTCCTATCATATTATAAGCGTAAATGTTTCTCTTCTGAACAGTGAATTTCCTAAATTATTCTCATCATTCACTGTTGTTCTACACAGCTGTTAAACTATAAATACAATGTTCAACAAGTGTTTTCATTCCAGTGACACATAGTGACAAACTTATAATATGCACTTTTGCAGTGATGCCTCCCTGAGAAACCGAAAGTGAAAATTCTGCACAATATGTTTTATTGTATATTATACATGTAATATCAAACCCCCCAAAAATGTACAGCATACAAGTGTTGAAAACCTACTTAAGGACAGCTTCAAATAAAGTCTTCACAATCAGGTGAAGGAAGTTAACTTCCTCACATGATTTCACTATTAGTATTACTAGTATTAGCTTTTTTTTTTCTCTCTCTCTCTCTCGCTTTCCCTCTTAACATTCTCCCCCCCCCCCTCTCCACAGTATAGTATGCATGTATACATACCAGCTGAAACATATCAAATCACTTTGCAAGTGCAACTAAACTTGTAACACAGAAATTAAAGCATGTCACACCTTTGCTCAGTCAAAGAAGCTGCACTGGCTTCAAATTAACAATTCTGCATTCAGTTCTAAATTGCCATGCATGCATAACGCATTTTTTGATGGCACACTACTGCAGTACCTCTCTTCTTCACTCTCAACTTAATATCAGTCTTCCTGGTCACTTCGATCTTCAACTGAAAGGTTAGTTTGGGTGCCAAACACGAATCTGGAAGTTATAATTAATGTTTGTACATGGTTGAACCTGATTTGATAGATTGCAGAACTGATTCTGAATCGACACAAAATAAACATCATTTTTATAACATATAACATCATTTTTGAAAAAAGATTTTTGATTCACTGTATTCAAATGAGAGGAACTAATACTGAAATGTGCTGGATTCCCTCACACTGTGGACTTTTCTCTAATGAACATACAGATCATCTTGCAAAGCTTGGAGCTGAACTTCATTGTTTATCATCATCTGAAATGTGTAATATTGTTGAAAGAAATATGCAAAATTCCTTTCTGTCTTCAGAAGTTAACACTTCTGCCTTATTAAATGCTAAAAGAACTGGCAGGGCTGTTAAGAGCAATGCATTTAGGTTATTACTAAATGCCCCATACACAAAATATTGTGAAAATATTGAATGCATTTGCAAGGGACGTTTAATGGTAGAGCACATTTTAACCCACTGTTTAGTAATGAAACCTTTTTTGCCTCCAGAAATTATGGAACATGTGTTGCCCGTTTCAAATGTTAACATTTTTTGGAAAAAGTTATATATTTCAAACTGTTCTTTATTAAAGTTAGCTAGTTATGTGTTAAATAGTCCAGTTGGTTGTTTATTGTAGGTCCCCACATGAACCTCTTTTGAAATAATGATCTACAGAAGTGGTGCATACAATATTTGATTATGGATTTTTTTTTTTGGTCCTAATCCCGCTTCCCCCATCCAGCCTCTCACACACAGTGACACACCCTTCCAATATTATGTTTTTTCTTTCTCCAATCACTGACACTCACCCTCTCCATTTTAGATTCTGTACTCTATCTTTTCCACATTCTGTTCTTTCTCTCTGTGTCTGTCTGTCTCTCTTCCTTTCTTAGTACCCTCCCCATTGCCCCTTGAATTTCTTTTTTTAATTTTTTTTTTATTACTGTTGTTTCTTTCTTGTCATATTTGTAAATTGCGATGTGAGGGCACAGTGCTACAGAAGAGCATCTAGCTATTGTTAAATTATCATTATTACTTAGACAAAAGACCAGTGAGAAGAAGTAAAACTGATAAATTCATGCTGACAACAAACACTATTGAAAGTGAAACAAATGACTGAACAGAATAATAAAAACATATATTAAAGCGCACATGTATAAATAATTAAATAAGCAGTCTGGAAGTAAATCAACAGCACTGGTATTAAACAATACAGAGCATGCAGTAAAACACAAAAGTGATCACATTTCATAAATAAAAAGTTAAATAAACAATTCTGCACATCTAAAGAGTTTTGTGTTTCTATCTTTGCATTCCAAGCATCTAAAAAGAGGAGAAACAACATACTGACAGCGATATACCCAATACTGACATACATCATACATGGGTACCAATATACTGACAATAAAGCCAACATGTATACACGTTTTACATTATATACACACAAACTTTTAAGGTTTATTTCTAATTTGAATTCCTTCCTTCCAGTATAAATTCTGACCTCATCAGTCTTGTCAACAGCTACATACATTGATTAATCATGAAAACTGAACATTCTCTGCTTGTTCTCTCTCAGCCATAAATTTGTCACAGGTGACAGGAGTTATTTACAAAAATTCAAGTTCAACTTCAAGCTGGATTTTTATTGTGTTGATCAGCCCATACCACCAATGAAGCAGAGTCCTGATTCCTGCTTGCAGTTGTACCATTTACAAAGTTGAAAATTTCATATAATTTCAAAACATAAACTGATAAAAGACAATGTATCACTGAAGGCTAGAAAAACATAAACAAAACCACAAAAAACAAACAAAAAAACCTCTCTTATTTTGTTCTTTTGTTTAAAAGAATGGAGTAATTCTTAAAGTTTAACAAAGGATTAAAAAAACCAACAAAAACAACAACAACAAAAAAATGGAACAGGACTAGGAAAAAAAAATTCAGCAAGATCACAAAATAATATTTAGTGATATTGATGACACCAGCACATCATTTTCCAGAAAATATTTAATTCTACGAGGCATATCATCAATAATTAGGAGTACCATCTTTCATGATCATGTTTCTTGTTTTCTGCAGTTAAATCTGAAGATTAGCATGATAGAATTTAGTTGTCATAGATTTATGGACAGGCAACAGGTGGAGTTACAGAAAAGTAGGAAAAAAAAGAAAAGCAAATTCATCAATGAATGGCTTTACACATGGCTTTACTCTAGTCTACTGTGAAGTTAGATTCAAACAGAATATGCATCAAATACTTGTCTTCAGAATGGTAAATCTATTTTGTCAATAGAAAGTTTGCTTGCAATTTTGCAAAGTTCTCTAAGTCAAATTCAAATCATGCCTTATGTTATGTGTGCGTGCGTGCATGCGTGCGTGCCTACGTGCGTGCATGCGTGTGTGTGTGTGTACGCAAGCGCACATGAGTTTTGCCTTTTACGACCTCAGTCAGTGTATCAAAGACTCTCTGAGTTTCTTTGTCAACTGATTATTGTCTGAACCAGAAACTGTTATTATTCATTATTCTGAAAGTGAAAAGCTTCATACTTACTGAGCAATCTAAGTAACACTGAAAGTGACAAGGAGTAAGTATGTTTATGTTTATTGTTACATGTATGTATTATCATCAAGATCAATCCCAATTTGTAGGGTGCAGTGGTTTATCAGAAATTTAAGTATAACTGAAACTATGAAAGAAAAACTGAAAGGAAAAATAAAGATATCTGAAGCTGATTTTCACATGCTGTCATGCACAAGTTTATTACATTCAATGTCGTCTTCTTCGTTTTCACTGGCCAAAAATGTTGTTGGTAATTTCACTTTCTTCTGCCAATGGCTGTCTGCAAAATGATTTTAATAAAAAATGAGGGACAGAGGCTGAGGTTGGGATGTAGCTGTCTTAAGTGTCTGGGATACACTGTAGTGTACATGAACATTAAAAGAAGAAGAAAAAAAGCCATGTGAACATCTGTTGTAAACATATTGTGTTCTTGAGTACATCTCTCTCTCTCTCTCTCTCTCTCTCTCTCTCTATATATATATATATATATATATTAACCTATTAACTACCTACATGAAGGGTTAACCCATCACACTGTAGTTGTAGCTTGACTGCCTGCCTACATTACACTTTCAAAGGTCAATCCATCACTGGACTTTCTCAAATCTTCCTTCAGCCAGAAAGAAAAATAGTGTCCGAACAGATGTCCAACCCAGGAGAAGACTATTTCAGTCATGAATAATTCTTTATGAACACAGTCCTAATATGGTTTAATGTGTGATATGTGGCTAAAAAAAAATTACCAACTGACACCCAAATTAGTGGATAAGCACACACATGGCTGAAAACACCTGTGCAGCCTCACTGGTCAACTTCAGGCAAGCAAAGTTAGAATAATTTTTTCCCCCAGATTATATCACAGACATGGCTGGTCAGAGTTTGACATGTATAGAGCTCTGCATTTCATGAAACTGAAAATGTTGAAACAGTTCATGTCCTGTGAGTGGTTAGGTAAGTGGGTGTGACTTTGATTAAAGCACGCAGTTTGGAATTGTTCAAAACTGTGTGTAGTTTTGACAGATTTGTTGCTATCTTCAGTCACAAAACCTTGAAAAGTAGGGCTTCATTTGGTGTGTTTTCATTGTTTGCATGCTTCTTGTGCTGTTGATTTTGTTGCTGAAAAATTCACAACGATTCAGCTATGTTTTGTATACCAAGAAAATTAGAAAAGCAGAATTACATAGCTAAAAAGTAAAATACAATTTATTTTTCAAAAAAGCAGCACAAAATCACAATCTATCCAAGTGTACATTCCATAATTAAAACAACAACAAAAAACATTGAATAGAAAGTTCAGTCGATTTCCTTTTAGAAAAAAAACAAAACAAAAAAAACAACAACAAAAAACATGGCTTGTGTACTTGTAACAAAAAATGTAACATGGAGAATTTTTGCTAATTTATAACCCACTTTCGCTTATCCTTGGAAGAGGCCTTGCGGCTGGACTTATATTTCCCTGGCAGTGAAAGGGTTAATAGATCTATCCCATGCCACATTTTCTGCCCACATCGTATCATCAGTTTTGTCTTACTTCTCAGCATAAAACGTAAACAGCTTGCGAAAACAAACTACCATTGTACCACTACCAATGTATGATGATACCGAAAATTACACAAAAACGTACAAAGCCAGAAGACCCGTGCGATCACGGTTCATGAAATATGAGAGATCAACGTCGATCTCATCATCATGATGCAGACCAGGTTACAGATAACAGAATACCAACTTGAACTGAACTTGTAACACTGACACGAGGTACTTGACCGAAACACAGCCACCACGCCGTTTCTTTCTATTGTCATATTCTCAGAGATAAACCGTAAACAGAACCGCAGTCCTGGGCAATTGCCCTGCAATAACGTTGGCGCATACTTGTGAGATGATGCTCTGTTTTTCGAATAGCACAACTCGGTCAGTTAGGCTATAACAAGCTAGAAACTGGACAGACAATGCGTGTATTGATCACACTTACTCTCAGCCTGTACACTGTTTCGTGCTGACGTCCTTCAGGAGTGTGTTCAAGGAAAGTAATCCAAGCGGAATAAATTAGAGTTCAGTTGTCTTTCCTTTCTAAGCCATGGATGTGCCTTTTGTGTCTCTGCCTCAGTCGACATCGATTTTCGGTGTACCATGAAAATTTTACTCCCGACGGGAAATTTACTCCGGTGTAAAATCCTCGCGGAATATTTTTCGAATGAGGAATGTACTCCCTTTAGGAGAAAATATGCCAAGAAATGTACCGGCTCCTCATGAGAAATATACTCACAAGTTATAAGAATACTGTCCTCTCAGAAAGTGTGTTTGAAACAATGGACAGATTTCTTCAGCTGTGTGACGATCGGGCTGCTCTCCCGAGGGAGAGCGTGTCACAACGGTTAAGTGCCACCCCATTGGTTCTTCTTCTTATTTTTTTCGTTCTCCAACTGAAATGCAGGCTATGTGTTTTACCGTGACTACCAGAGTGATTTTTTTCCGAGTCTGCAGAATTTTTGTCACTTACGAACATATTTTCTCGTCAGGTGTTTTTTTAAAAATTTAATTTAATTTATTTTTTTTATGTGCGCCAAGTGCACACTGTACACGGGACTTCAAGTCTCACCTGACAGACTACCTCCCTGCAGACTACTGCCGCGGCATATCAGAATATCAGTCAGGCCTCAGTATATCAGTACCACACTCAGTGTCGTGTGTGCCACTGAGTGTCACGGTGTGTGTGTGTGTGTGTGTGTGTGTGTGTGTGTGTGTGTGTGTGTGTGTGTGAGTGTGTGTGTGTGTGCGTGCGTGTGCGTGCACGGTGTGTGTGTGTGTCAGTGTGTGTGTGTGTGTGTGTGTGTGTGTGTGTGTGTGTGTGTGTGTGTGTGTGTGTGTGTGTGTGTGTGTGTGTGTGTCACCGGCTGTGTGTGTGCGCGCGCGCCGCCGGCCACTGGTGAGGACATTGATTTCTCAGTGTATTGACTCGCGTTGACACCGGCATAACATTTCATGTAGGCCTAGATAGAAAATGGACAAGCCGGACCGAAAGCTTTACTTTTGTCAGGCAGAAATTTGGCATAAGTTTTCCCTGTCATAGACTAGACCACTGATGTAGCTCTATATGCACACGCCGTGTGACACACTACGTGACACACCCGGCGGTTCTGTCATGTCAAATATTTTGAGTTGTATACCTTTACTTGTTTTATTCCATTCAGTTTTTACTGTCTGTTAGGTATGTGACAATGGTTATTCGAACTGCTCGCAGTAACTGACACGTATACGTTCCAAACACTGGTTGCATTCACTGATATGCATCCCACCGAGTCATTTCCACTAATTGAGAACACACTTAAGTTCATGGCTGACAAAAAAAAAAAAAAAAAAAAAAGCCGGATTAATCCTCAAGTGGAAAACCCTATCTCCCGAGTCAGCCTCATCTGTGACATCATCATATTTCACTGATCGAAATTGGTTGCGCGAATACCGAGCGGCTCTTTTACTGAGTCGACTGGTTCAGCGCTAAAGCGGAACTTGCAAGACTCGGAAGCACTTCTAAGGACACAAAATATAAAGAAAAGAAAAAAAAAGAAAGAAAGAAAGCACATTGTGATGTATGCATTGTTATGTGTTTTCGATGTACATGTATGGATTGTGATGTGTTTTCTATGTACATTATATGGATTGTGATGTGTTTTCTATGTACATGTATGGATTGTGATGTGTTTTTTATGCACATGTATTGATGATGATATATGCATTGTGATGTGTTTTCTATGTACATGTATGGATTGTGATGTTTGGATTGTGATGTGTTTTCTATGTTCATGTATAAATTGTGATGTATGGATTGTGATGTATTTTCTATGTACATGTATGGATTGTGATGTATTTTCTATGTACATGTATGGATTGTGATGTGTTTTCTATGCAATGCCGGTATGTATTGTGATGTGTATGGATTGTGATGTGTTTTCTACGTACATGTATGGATTGTGATGTGTTTTCTATGCAATGCATAGATTGTGATGTGTTTTCTGTGTATATGTATGAACAGTGCTAGTGATGCAGAAGACAGTGAAGATGACGCGGCGCACAGCAGTAGCAAGCCTTCTCCTCGTGCTGACGGTGGTGTCAATGAGGACAGTGCCCCTCATCCAGGCCCCATGGGGGGCCCTGCAAGGGGGTCAATTAAAGTGAAGGAGGATGGAGGGAGGATGACGAATGCTTACCTGGGGATCCCCAACGCCCTCCCACTACACCTGCTGGGGACCAGAGGTTCGAGAAGCCACAGCTCCACCCCGGCCCTGGGGAGGTGGAGGTGTTTGTGGCGGACCAGGTCAGGCCGGTATGTATGCAGGTGAGAATGTTAAATGAGAAAGAAAATAGTTTAGTTGTCCACTTAAAAAACAAACAAACAACCCCTCCCCACAACAAAACCAAAAACTACAAATAAAAACACTTATGACAAAGGAATAATACAATACAATACAATGCAACACAGTACAACACAGCACAATGTATGCTATTCTTTTCAGAAATGCAAACCCTCCCCTAAAAAAGGCGACCTGGGTGTGGAAGGCTGGCCCCAATTCATGACAGACAACGGATCTTCCATTTACCTGTCGTTGTCCTTATCCCCGCGGGTGGAGCCCAAGCTGGGAGACTACAAAATGAGAAAACCGCGTGGCGCTGTAGCCGAATCTGCTGCCTGAACTGAACAGTCTGACGTCCAAGCTGCCCTTGAGGCCAACACTGACTCCGAAGGAAGAGCCAACGCCTAAAGAAGAACTTACTCTGAATGTGGAACCCTTTAGTTCTGTTCTCCTGTGTGTCCAGTTTATTGTATATCAGTAAAATAATAATCTCTTCCCAAAAGAGGAACTTACTCTGAATGTGGATGAGTTAATGAGATCAGGAATGCATGTGTAAGAGAGAGTTGTAGACAGTGGATAAACTGAACACAACAACAAACAAACAAAACAACAACAAGCAACAACAAACAATAAAAAAAACCCAACAACCCATTTAAGATATTTCATGAAACACTTTGTCAAAGATGGGATATACCTTTCAAAGGAAGGGTTTACTAGAAGTCTCAACATATCTATATTAACTATATTACTTTTGATGTGGGTGGATTACTTCAGTAAAATAATCTATAAGAAATGCAAGCATACAAATAAAGGGCAAAGTTGATGACACCTGGGACTTAAGTTATGTAATAATTCAGGGTGCAAAAATATACTGCTACCACTACTGCTACTACTACGTTTATTCACATAGCGCCTAATTAAATGATTTTTTCTCTCAGTAAGTGCTTTACAAGAACAACAACAAATATATACTGACATAAATCATTGAAATATGCAGGTTGATCCAACGAAGGAGCCAACATGACAAATCATAACAAGACACTGCATCAACAAGTAATAACAACAATAATAACCCAGTTCACACAGCTCATGCAAACATGCTCAGCTGCGTTAAACCCGCGAGTTAAACATACGTTTTCCCTTTCACTGCCAGTCAATTTAGAGTGCAAATTTCCCTTGTATTATAAACACAGAAAATATGGTGTTTGAGAACAGCTGGGGATTCCTCCTGTTAAGTGTACAAAATATGGCCTATCCTGACACCGAACATAAAGAGCAGTAGGTTCAGGGACAACAGAACAATGATCTGGTCACCTGCATGGGACATGGTCCTCTACCTAGCTGCTGCATAAATGCGATGGCAGTGAAAGAGTTCTTTTAAGCACAAAATGAAAAAGCAACACCCATAAAACGTCTACACAGATATCCAGCCTAAATCACCAAAGCACGTTCAGACACACACAAAAATCCCCATACACACAAACAACACCACTCTCATCGCACACATCACACACCACAGTAGCGAAACCATATACATTCCACATTATTACTGACAACGCTGAAACACCAAAATGATGGAGTCTCCCGTCGGTCCGACGGATGAGTAGGCAGGCAGGTTTATCTGTCGGTGTGTGTCCTCATATGGGAGAAGAGGCCGATTCTGGATGCGCAGCACTTCCCACAGGTGTTGCAAAGGAAAACGTCTCCAGAAGTTGAGCCCTGCTTCCTTCGCTCACGCTTCTCCTTAATGGCCAGCGTTCTCTTGTTTTCAAACGTCTTTATGCCGCTAGAGCACAGCATCCTCCAGCGAGAGCGGTCAAGGGCATCAGTTTCCCAGGAAGCGATGTCTATGTCACAGGCTTTGACGTTTGTCTTCAACGTGTCCTTGAAGCGCTTGCAGGGTCTTCCAATTTCGCTGTGGCTTTCCTTCAGCTGGCCATACAAAAGCATCTTCAGAATCCTGCTGTCTGTCATGCGGACAACGTGTCCTGTCCAGCGTAGCTGGCACTGGATCAGCAGGCTTTCGATGCTGGGCAGGCCGGCTCCTCTCCAGGACACCAAAATATAGTAGGTACATATACCTATTTGTTTAGCTTCGACTTTGTGTTCTGTATGGCATGTTCATGATCCAACATCAATGTCAGCCTTGACGGAAAGGGTAATTTGATTTTGGACGCTTTCTTCTGAAGGTTTTGCTGTATGTACATGTCAAACATAAGGTTTGTGTATCAATCCGCTTCGTGCGTTGTGGCACATGAGGTCGCCAGCAGAGCTCGAATTTCTATTGCCGCCTGTCTTGTGCTGTCAAGTCTTAGCCTGCTTGCTTCCTGGCCCCACATATACAGCAGTCTTACACACAATGAAGACCCCCCCCACCCCCCTTCTTTATAAGGAGTTTGGGTGGTCAGGGGGGTGGGGGTGGGGAGCAGTCTCTCCTTTTGTTATAGCGTGTTGATTCTTTATGCACACGTGTACAAAGTGAAGGACAACACAAAGCCGACAGTTACTTGAAGTCGTCTGCACAAAAATTTCGTCTATCATAATGAGCAAAACTGAGCTATCATAGGTCTGCTAGTATATTTTGTTGCCTCTGGTTTCGTTTGCAGATTGGCTCATATCCAAATATGTAGATAAACATGTAGAGTATATGTTTTGTTTTTCCTGTGTTCACTGTGGATTTTCAGGAGCACATAGGTTAGACATTATTGAAGACTGACCCATGTCAATCTTGTTTAAAATGCTACTTGTTCTTTCTTTACATTTCACATCTCTCTCTCTCTCTCTCTCTCTCTCTGTGATATAAAAAGTTCATGAACCGACTGGTCAGTCTGGGAATTTCCTTTGAAAGGACGCGTCTTGCATGAATGGGTTTGTTATGGGTATCTTTTACCAACCAGCGTGCAAGTTGATGGGTAGCGATAAAGAAGCAGTAATACGGGCTTGAAGTTGTGTCAGTTTTAAATCTAATTCTCTTTTCCATATGCATCCGCCGGATTTCAGTCGTGTTAATAAATAGTGATTTAAAAAAAAACTGTTTGAAGTATAAATGTATATGTTCTTTACATTGATTGAGCAAGCACCACGTGTACGCATACTTGTTTGTTAAAAAACAAAAACACCCCCAAAGCAAAGCAAAACAAAACAAAACAAAACAAATAAACCCCCCAAAACCACCACCAAAAAAAAAAAAAAAAAAAAGAGGCAGAGTGAGCTTTATCCCCGAATGTGATGTTCATTCACCAATTAGTCAATGGGAAATAAATCTGCATTGCCTAGGGAAATAATATGACAACCAAACGAAATAATTTCCCTTGAAGTCTCTCTCTCTCTCTCTCGTTGTGTTGAGGGGAAAGTGGTCAGTTTAAATCTAACCATGCACGATGCAAACAAAACCTAGCCCTTCTCCCCCTCCCTCCCTCCACATAGAAACACATACCCAGCTAAACACACACAGCACATACCCAGCTACACACACACACACACACACGAACATACACACCTTAACGTAGGCGAACAAAGAAGTGAAGATTCATGGTGACAAACCTAAAAACGAAAACCGTAACCTGTGACAAAACGACCAAACGAAGAAGAGATAATGACCGAGAACAAAGTGGCAAAAGACAGTTTCAGTTTCAGTTTCAGTAGCTCAAGGAGGCGTCACTGCGTTCGGACAAATCCATATACGCTACACCACATCTGCCAAGCAGATGCCTGACCAGCAGCCTAACCCAACGCGCTTAGTCAGGCCTTGAGAAAAAAAAAGAAAAAAGAAAAAAGAAAAAAAAAACCCAAAAAAGAAAGAAAAAAAAAGGGTGAATAAATAATAGATAAATACATAAAAAAACAACAACAACACTACTACCACTACTAATAATATGTATAAGGCGCAAAAACTTGATGAAGTCAACTATAAGCGTACATAAATAAATAAATAGATAAATAATAATTATAAAATAAAAAAGTAGTAGTTGTAGTAGTAGTAGTAATAATAAATAAATAAATAAAAATGACAACAATGATGATAAATAAGCAAATAAAAGTAAAACATGGAGACACACATTCACACATACACCCACACATGCATAACAGATATGCACCAAACATGCTGTTTCACAGATATGAAAGCACAGTCAAATACACATAAACGGACATGAGCCCCAACACACACACACACACACACACACACATTAAAAGACAGAAAGCAAGCCAACCCAGCAATCCGCCGACCAACCCACGAATTACTCATTGCTCTCTCATCCGTTCAGTCAGCTGACTGAGAAAATGAACCCATCAACCTGCTACAAGAGTTGACTGCAACGGCCTTTGTCCCGAGCCTGTTCTGTATGGTTTCTGGGTTGCACGTGCAAAGTGCCATTGTGAGAGTTTGGGGGGTGGGGGTGGGGGGTTTGGAGGGTGAGTGGAAGGGGAGGGAGGGAGAGTGGATGAGGATGTGCACGGGTGAACAGTTGTTTTTTTTTGCAGTTCAAGTTTGAAGCTGGTGGAATACTGACATATCTATGCGTGAGTCTTCTGTTTCCTGTCCTTTCCCCTGAACTGTTTTCGTGGTATTGTTATTTCATCGTCCATTTTCTTTTTCTTTCCTGTCTTATCGCTTCTCTTTCTCTGTAGCACTGCGTAGGTTATTGTTGCACGTTTGTCTTTAATGTCAATTAACTGTCAACAGCTTTAAATCCAGACTGGATGCCCACTGGGCAAACTAACCGACAATATACAATCCTGCTTGCCATGAACAGGTAGGTAAGACAGATCTGAACCGCCACAAAAGCAGGAATTATTCAAATACTGACGGTGAACAGGTCTTGAACGAGGCCTCAAGCACCGTAAGTTCAAGTCTCGTTTTCTTTTGAGTCAAGTCTGCATTTGACTATTCCAATTTGATACGTGGTAGAATTTTGCCCCACCACCCCTCATCCCTCGAATGGAACACGTGTGAATAGGTTTCTTTACACTGCCTTGTGAATGGGCATTATGTCTTAATGGTATACTGAATTCGTGGAACGATCATACCATAAATCGATAGGCATCGGCTTGTAGGTTGTGACAAGCTTTTTGCCTTCAGCTTGAAGTGTCTTTAAAAAAACTTTTCAAAAAATGAATCACAAATAAAACAAAACAGTGTGCAGTGCTAATGACCTGGTTAGCTCCCACATTCGAAAATTTAGTGTGAATTTTTTTTCGAGTAATATTTTTGATATAGTTAGATATTCCTGCAATAAACTTGTAAGAGTGAAGACTGTTCCAAAGATTTATTACTCTGCAACAGAAGGAATGATCAGTAAAGTGGTGTTATATATATGTATATATATATATATATACAAAGCGCTTTTTCTATCTAACTGATGTATCCGTTACTAGACGTAGGTCAATTATTTAACGAGAACGTATTATTCATAGCATTTACATCACAGCAGCCATATTGTATCGAAGATCGGAAAAAAAGGATATCATCCAGTATTGTCGATAATCTGGGCTTTGTAAATCAAGAACTTCCACATGGAGGTACTCTGACCTGTGTCCATGGCTGATAAGATTGTCTGTTGAGCAGTCAGCAACAATTTCGGGAAAATAAAAGAATTCTCCAATTTCAAGTCAGATTCCATCCACTAACTATTCAACAATACAAATGCGATTGAATGGTTTCCCCAGTTTAGTCTCGTCAGTTTTGACTGTCAGTCTGCCCCCCCTCCACTCCCTGTGTAGGTCTAGTTATTTCTGAAGGTGAAAACAAACACCTCCTGAGAATAAATTATTGTAACGGTCCATGACCGTCCCTCAAGGTTTAGTACTGACCTTACACAGTCACTCCTGTCAGTGTCATGGTCACTTATTGTACTTTCCTCGACAGTCAGTTGTATCCACCATGCACTTTACAAGTGTCAGAATAATCAACTTGATGATTGTGGACACTCTTCGGATGATGATGATGATGATGCACAAGAAACACCAAGAGAAATAACTATTCGGCGTATTCACTTACAATGATGAAAAATAAGTGGGACTTTTTACGCTTTCTCACAATTGAAAGGAAACGTAGGAGGGGAGCGACCACGCTTTCTGTCAATGTGAGAGAAATCGTGGGATTGCGAGCTGAGAAATCGTGGGGTTACAAGGACAGTCCGCAAATGCCTTTCCAATTGTAAGCATCCTCTCCAACCTTGGCGTTCCAGTCCCCTAGCGCAAAAACGACGAGTCCCCTAGCACAATAACGAGTCCCCTTGCACAATAACGAGTCCCCTTGCACAATAACAACGTGTTTCTTGGGGGTTTGACCTCGGCAGAACTTTTTGCACCGATTTTTGTAGAAATCTTCAACATCCTTTGTATGTTTACAGATTGTATAATTAAAATCTTGATCGAGATCCATTCTATATTTTTCATCTCAATGCAAGACCAGACTCACATAGTCTAACGATAGCAGAAATGGCAAAACCCCATTCATCAAGTTTTCCAAATTCGGCTCTCATGTTTGTGCATGGTCTAATCATAGTATAATTATGTATGTGAAAACGTTGATATATATAGGCCCCATGTAATATTCTTTCTATCCTTTGTAAAATTAATTTAGCGTATTCTATTATTTTCTTTGAATGATAATTTTGCTATACCCTAGTATTTCTTTTCTCTTTCATATATGTATATATGATATATATATATATATATATATATATATATATATATATATATATGTATGTGTGTGTGTGTGTGTGTGTGTGTGTGTGTGTGTGTGTGTGTGTGTGCATGTGATGTAAAAATGAAAAATTTGAATACAAATGTACACCAAAAAAATATACATAAATAACCGCTCACCCACCTACTTTACCAGTCTATGCCTGTCTGCTTTAATACCGGTGTATTTGCTTACCTGGATACGAAAAGAAACTGCCTTTCACTATTTCTTTCTGGTAATGTTTTTTTTTTTTCGTGTGTTTTTAGACCTTTCCGCCTCACCTGTCCCTTTATGTGTCTGCCTGCATTCCTGATTGCCTGTCTGTATGCTTGTTTTTGTGTCCCCGCGTATCTGACTATGTCTGCTTGCCTGTCTGTATACTTGTTTATACCCCCGCGTGTTTGACTGTATTGACTGTAATTTTCAACAGCTAATCCCTTTCAAGTATGAACTAAAATGACTATTAGTAAGTTTTGATAGTTTCAGAATTTGTTGGTTACATTTTTGACTGTGTACTATTTATGATTTTGTGCTGTGACGTGTGTGTGCGTGTGCGTGTGCTTGTGTGTATTGAGGGTGTGTGTGTGTGGAGGGGGGAGGGAGATGAATCATTTTTAATAATGTTTGGTATCTTGTGTTCAGTTTTCCTTTTTGATATCTAAATGTGTGTTTTATTTGTAAACGCCTAGGGCTTATTTTCAAGGTAAGGCGTAAATGCTCATAATAATAATGATGATGATAATATGCCTGCTTGGCTATCTGTACGCTTGCTTATAATTATTCCCGCCTGTCTGACTGCATGTCTGCTTGTCTGTCTGTATGCTTGTGTTTGTATCCCCGCCTGTCTGACTGCATGTTCTGCTTGCCTGTCTGTACACTTGTTTGCGTATCCCCGCCTATCTGACTGAATGCCTGCTCGTTTTGCTATGCCATGCTTTCCTGCCTCTAACATCTGTCAAACATATTTCAGCCAGTTGGCACGAGCTGAAACCAAACCATGGACCGACAGGAGAACATCGATCTGAAGCTGGAGAGCATACGTATCAAGCTGGAGAAGCACAGTCTGGACCTGGGCAACCTGGAACGGAAGCTGCGGAACGTACGGCGATCTCTGGACAATGACCCCAACCCGGAACCGGAGAGGGAACGTCAGGAGCTGATGAAGATGACGCAGGAGATGAAGGAAATTCGCCTGGCTCTGGACGCCGAGCACCTGCAGAAGGCTATCCAGAGACTGGTGTTGGAGATCCAGACACTGAAGGCCGACTCTCAGCGGCAGAAATCCGCGGAGCAGCGACTGGAGCTGGAGAACCACCGCTTGAGACTCGAAAACAGACGTCTGGAACTAGAGAATCAACGTGTGAACCTGGAGTTTTTTTTACTGAAGTATGTGAAACCCGCAATTTAAACCGAGGAACAAGCATCAGTTTTCACAGAACCATTGTATGAAAGGTAGGTCTGAAAATCAAGACTGGAACGTCCTGAACTGGAAAAGGCTGAATTTGAAATCTTTCAGTCTTGAACTTGATAACTAACCGTAGAACTAACGTCTGAGGCTTAATGAAGAAACGTCGTTTGAAAACTGAAGGTCTGAAACTGAGAACTGACTCACGAAGCCGGCGAATCGTCTGAAGACAGCATGCAACTGAATCTGAGGATCAAACGACTGAAGCTTGAGAAGCAGTCTGAACGTGGAGGAAATCTGTCTGAAACAAGGAAACATCTGAAGATGGAGAAAAAAATCGTCTGTAAATGGAGAATTTTTGAATCAACGCAACCGACAGTACCATTTGGAGAACCAATTCTGATCATAGAGAGTCAACGTCTGAAGCGTACGCGCGCACGCACGCACGCACAAACATACACACACACACACACACACACATTATCAGTGACAAAATCCATTAAAATCCAAAGCTTGGCGAGGAAGGGTGTGATGGGTGATGGTGGAGGAGGATCAACTCAAACCGAAGAAATACGACAAAAAAAACAAAACAACAACAACAAAAAACAAACAAACAAAAAAGCCAAAACAAAAACACCCACATAAAAACAAACAAACAAAAAAAACAAAAAACACAAAAAAACCAACCACCTCCTCCCACTCTTTCCCCGCCTTCCACCTTTTTGAATCCTCTGATCTCTGCACGAAGGACCAGGTTGCCTTCATGTCTCACGAACTGCTGGAGAGAGGGAAAAACAGTAAAATTATCCAGTGATTGTCAGTGAGCCCTCTTTCAGTTTGTTGTCTGTGTATGCGGGCGGGTGTGTGTGGGCGTGCGCGAGTGTCTGCTGTGTGTGTGTGTGCGTGTGTGCACGCCTCTCTCTCTTCTCTATGCTGGTTTTTTTTTGTTTTGTTTTGTTTTTAAATAAGTTCATGTTTTTTTGTTTTTTTTTTTGTTTTTTTTTGGACAAAGAGCGAAAAACGTGAACAATACGAAGCCTTCAAACACCCTGAAATTTTTGGGTCTAAATTTCGATTATCGGTTATTTGATCTTTCATAACCTAAACTTCACAGAAAATGACAAGACCGGAACCGCAGCAGAGGGCCATACGCTTTTCGTCTGGCAGAGTCACAAGGCAGAATAAACCAGTAGCAAAAGTAGTCTGCACAATTGCTAGGCTTGATTCTTCAAAATGTGACAAAATGAAAGATTATTGCACAATTTTTAAAACATCCAAATGCAAAGCGATGGAAACGTTCTTCACTCAACACACACACACACACACACACACATTTACACACAAGCAACCCCTCAGCTCCCCCCCCATCCCCACACACACCAAATTGAAGGCGAATAAAGAAGAAAACATTGAATGTATCAATCAAACCAGAAACGTGTACCACATACCCCCTACCTCCCCTCGCGCCCCCCCTCCCCTCGCCCCCCCCCAACCTCCCCCCCAGGGGGAGGGGGAGGGGAGGGGGGAGGGGGGGGGACAGTACATAAAAAGGTAGAAACATAAATCGAAAATCATACACAAAATGATACAGTAGAAATTAGGACACATACATGTGCCATATCAATACAAAAACTTGTGTACACTCACACATGCACGTACACACACACAACACACACACACACACACACACACACACACACACACACACGTTTGAACAGAAGCCGCAAAACACATGTGGATGGGGTTGATGACTAGATCTTCAGGTAGATGGTTGTTGATTGCACAATTCTATTTAATCATACTGGATTTGTTCGAGAGACAGGGCATTGACGGCTTTTGGGGAAAAGCTGTTGGCAAGGCGATTGGTTCTCGTCCTTATACTTCTGTACCGTCGGCCAGAGGGGAGCATTTCGAAAATCCCAAAAGCTGGATGTGATAGAAAGCCATCTGAGAAACCAACCAACCTGAGGACATAAATGGATGACCAGTCTTTTCAGCAGTACTGGTTTGACTCTGGAGACATCCAAATGGTACGTGTGGAAGTTCTGCGTTTCTTTCCTTGCCCTAAATTCTCTTCCTGACACTGTCTTTTCCGTTACCCCGTCTGTTTCTGTTCCCTGTCTTCTTGTCCTCCATAAAAAATCTACTTTGGCTCAGCATGGCTTTTCATTGTACATTTATCTGTTGTGTCCTTCAGTATGATAAAGGTTCATTTTCGTTCTTTTCCTGCTTGCCTTTGTTTAACTATTCCCCTCGTTTTCGGAATTAGAAGAATGATGGCCGAATGGTTTAGACGCTCGTACGCCAATACAGACATGCACAGACATGACATGACAATGCCGCACCTCCTGTCAGGACAGACATGACATGACAATGCCACACCTCCTGTCAGGACTGGACAGACATGACATGACATGACATGACCATACCACACCTCCTGTCAGGACTGGACAGACATGACATGACAATGCCACACCTCCTGTCAGGACTGGACAGACATAACAGGACAATGCCACACCTCCTGTCAGAACTGAACGGACATGACATGCCACACTTCCTGTCAGGACTGGACAGACATGACATGACATGACAATGCCACACCTCTTGTCAGAACTGAACAGACATGACATGACATGACCATGCCACACCTCCTGTCAGAACTGAACAGACATGACATGACAATGCCACACCTCCTGTCAGGACTGGACAGACATGACATGACATGACAATGCCACACCTCCTGTCAGGACTGGACAGACATGACATGACATGACATGACCATGCCACACATCCTGTCAGGACCGGACAGACATGACATGACAATGCCACACCTCCTATCAGGACTGGACAGACATGACATGACAATGCCACACCTCCTGTCAGGACTGGACAGACATGACGTGACAATGCCACACCTCCTGTCAGAACTGAACAGACATGACATGACAATGCCACACCTCCTGTCAGGACAGACATGACATGACAATGCCAAACCTCCTGTCAGGACTGGACATACATGGCATGACCATGCCACACCTCCTCTCAGGATTGGACAGACATGACATGACATGACATGACCATGCCACACCTCCTGTCAGGACTGGACAGACATGATAGGACAATGCCACACCTCCTGTCAATACTGGACAGACATGACATGATATGACAATGCCACACTCCCTGTCAAGACTAAACAGACATGACATGACAATGACACACCTCCTGTCAGGACAGACATGACATGACAATGCCGTACCTCCTGTCAGGACTAGACAGACATGACATGACAATGCCACGCCTCCTGTCAGAACTGAACAGACATGGCATGACAATGCCACACCTCCTGTCAGGACAGACATGACATGACAATGCCACACCTCCTGTCAAGACAGACGTGACATGACAATGCCACACCTCCTGTCAGGACTGGACAGACATGGCATGACAATGCCACACCTCCTGTCAGGACAGACATGACATGACAATGCCAAACCCCCTGTCAGGACTGGACATACATGGCATGACCATGCCACACCTCCTGTCAGGAGAGACATGACATGACAATGCCACACCTCCTGTCAGGACTGGACAGACATGACATGACAATGCCACACCTCCTGTCAGGACTGACAGACATGACATGACATGACCATGCCACATCTCCTGTCAGGACTGGACAGACATGACATGACCATGCCACACCTCCTGTCAGGACAGAAATGACATGACATGACAATACCACACCTCCTGTCAGGACAGACATGACATGACATGACATGACAATACCACACCTCCTGTCAGGACTCGACTGGAAAGATATGACCATGCCACACCACTATCTATCTATCTATTTAAAATATCTATCTAGATAGCTAGCTAGATAGCTATCTGTGTGTGCGCGTGCGTGCGTGCATACTAGCATGAATGAAAGGTGAACTATGGAAGCACCACTGATTTCGTTCCCTACAAACCCATTATCAACGAAAGAGACTATCTGACGAACATTGCCATAACAAACCTTGCTGCTAAATAGGTTTTGAAGGGCGATTATGTGCGGTGACCATTTAGACATCACCAGCGTAAGACATGGTTGTGGAATGGTATAGCGCCGTGAAGCAATAAACGGGCTATTCTCCTTGTGAACATGAAATATTGTTTCAAATGCATATTCAAATGCACAAGCGTGCTTGTCGAAGACTAAGCAAACTGACTCACACTCACACTCACGCTTACACAAACATTAGCAGCAGCAGCAGCAGCAGCAGCAAGTTACCCAGTAAGCTGTGTTCTGCGTATGATGATATATAACATGCACGACTGAACACCACCGAAGCGACTCAGAGCAGTGCATGGTCTCCTCTTGTATGCAGCCTCCTGACCACCACGTATGGCTCCCTGTGGACTGCCAGAACAGGAAATGTAACTGAAGGACTCTATGTATAGCAGTCTATAGGGAGTCAGCGTGGGTGGTGCGGGATTTATGCTAGGGCCCCCCCAAAAAAAACAACAACAACAAACAAACCAAAAAACAAAACAAAAAACAACAGCAAACAAAACACATTCGTAACTTCACCAACATAAATACATAATAATGAAAGTAGCAGCACACACACACACACACACACACACACACACACACACACACACACACACACACACACACACACACACACACACACCTAATATCACTTCAAGTGGAAAGACGTTAAACTGAAGACACACACACACACACACACACACACACACACACACACAAACACACGCGCACGCACACACACACACACATGTGTATAAATTGATACAAAAAGTTATGCAGACCTTGCGTATCACGAACATGTGTCTCAAACAGGAGCAACAACGATTAGGGTGTGCACGTGTCTGTATTGTGTGTCAGTAATAATGACAGCGCACATCTGCGTCACTGTTGTGTATCAATAATGACAGAGATATGCGGTATCATCAAGATCATCATGGTCATTATGATCACCATTATATTCTTCTTCTCCCTCTTCTCCTTCTTCTCCTTCTCCTCCTCCTTCTCCTCCTTCTTCTCCTCCTTCTTCTTCTTCTTCATTGTTTTACTCTTGTTGCCGTCGTTGTTGTTATTGTTATTGTTATCATTGTTGTTGTTTATGTCGCTATGGCAAGGTCTTTAATCTGATTCATCTGCAGACTGAAACCAACGTTAACTGATTCCTTCTTTGAGAAATGCAACACCTGCCTCCCATAAGCAGGAAAACACTCATCACATGATGGCATGATAGATTAGCTAGTGTCTGCAGTGATTTCAACCTGACCATTACTATAAAGAAGAGAGAAAACATGGGTTAGATTATCATACGTCTCTCTCAATATCCGGTGACAGTTCCGCTCTTAATGTTGATGGTTCCAAATACTTGTTTTCTCTTATTTCAAGCAATCTCCTGTAATACTGAGATAAATATAGGACTGGGAAAGGCTGTCACCATCATGGGAAAAATGAGCAAGAGAGTAAGGCAAAAACAACCTCGTGGAAAACTCTAAAATGGATGTCTACCATCCATGCTTGCTCAACATCTCCCTGCATGGCAACATGACGAACATAACCGAAATCGACATGGTCATGTGTGACATCAGCTCTCAATCTCTTCTCTCTAGCATTATTATTATTATTGTTGTTGTTGTTGTTGTTGTTGTTGTTATTATTATTATTATTAGCATTTACGCCTAACAAACAGAACACATTTGTAAATATCAGAAAGGAAGAAATTGACCACAAAATACCAAACATTATCAAAAAATATCCCCCCGCCCCTACACACACACACACACACACACACACACAATACACACAAGCACACGCGCACACACATACACAAGTCATAGCACACACTCGTAAACAGTACACAATAAAAAATACAACCAACAATTTCTGAAACTACCAAAACTCACTCACTCACTAATAGTCATTTCGTTCATACTGGAAAGGGATGAACTGTTGAGAATTATTCAGGTGGGTCCTCAGACGGGATTTAAAAGATTGCAGCGAAGATGAGTGACGAAGAGGCTGAGGAAGTTGATTCCAAACAAAGGGGGCTTGGTATGAAAAACTGCTTTTGCCATACATTTTAGTTCGAGCAGGGGGGATCCTAAGCATACGGGTGTCAGAAGAAAGCGGAGTTGGCGAGAGGGTCTGTAAGAATGAGTGAGATCAGAAAGATACTGTGGACCAGAAGCCTCAATGGACTTGAAACAACGAGAGACAACTTTGTAAGTATTGTTTCCTGTACTGGGAGCCAGTGTAAAGCATGAAGGAGAGGAGAGACGTGATCAAATTTAGAGGAACGAAAGACAAGACGAGCAGCATAGTTCTGGACTTCTGACAAGTAGGGAATTACCATTATCAGGCGGGACAGCACAAAGACACAGAGGAGAGTTTTGGTTGTATCTTCAGTCAGGAGATGACGAATGGATACAATTCAGCGAGTTTCAAAATAACACAGTTTGCATATATTTGCAACATGCTGCTGATAGGAAAGAGACTGGTCGAGTATGACACCATGATTGCGGACGGAAGAAGAAGAGGAATGTCGGTGCCACTGAGGGAGACTGAGGAAGGCAGAGAGACTGAGTGGCAAAGTCTTTGTGGGGTGATAACCATTTCAGTTTTATCCTCATTTAATCTTAGCTTGTTTTCAGTCATCTATGTCTTCAGATCGGAGATGTAGGCCTGAGTAGAGTCAATGAGAGAGGGAAGGAGAGACGGAGTGATGGAGAAAAGTGTGTGGGTGTGGATCGCCCTAGTCTTGCCATTGTGGGAATGAACATCTTTTCCTGTATGACGCAGTTTCTGAGATATTAGCTGACTGAAGGAGCATCTTTTTTTGATATCTCACTTTTCTTCCACTGCCTGCTGGCCAGTTATGGTTTCGGCTGGCTTCAGTGGTTATTCTGGATGCTTGACTTAAAAAATTTAGCCAACTTATTAACGAAGGTTTTTTGCAGTACTTTTTCTAAGGCTTGTGTCCGTACTCCATTACAGGTCTGATTCGAACTCCGTGAAACTTCCTCTGGATTTGTAGGTCAGCTTTCCATGTGATCGTGAAAGTTTTTTCATCAGTGTCACGTGTAGTTTGTGTTTTCTAGTGCACTGTTCGATGTGGTGTCAGATAATCCGTCACAACCAGGTAGACTGGTGTCTCAAGTGAGTTTTTTTGCTCGTTTATTCACAGGATGATATTCAGCATCTTGTTTGAGATTCTGAAGATTATGCTTTTTTAAAATTACATTGGGGTTGACCAGTTACTTCTTAGTCTGTGTCTCTATCTTGTGCAGTGCCTTCTGCGTCCTGGCGAGTAGCACCAGAGAGATATGTTTCTTGGAGCACCAAATGACAAAGTCAGCAACATGAATGACTCCATGAATCCAACCTGGGGTGTCCCCAAAGATTTCATAAATGAAGATGATGAAGATGGTTAGAGAGAGAACCCCTCCCTGTGACACACCTTGTTTAAGAGTCTTCTTTATGTTATAATGCTGTTTTGTTTGTAACCGTACGTGAACCGAGTGGTATATCATAAAGGGGTTTCAAAAGAATTACTGAATTTACAGGATAAAAAGGGTGAAAGGATATAAAGCTTCTTTGAACAGGCCAGGAACATATAGAGGCCAGTCACAAAATGGGTTTTCTATTGTTTTATTTAGCAGAATGTTAGGCAGCTGACTGTGTGTGCGACATGGAGCGTATGTCTGAAAGCAATGCTACGTAAAGACTGACGGCCGGACGCTGAACGCACAAAAGCTTTATTTCAAATTCAAATTTGAATAGCATTCCGCCACACGAGTTATCTAAACATGTCAATGGTTGGACATCGTCACTGTAGTAAAACTGTCATCCGCTTAACGGCATATGCTCTGAGTTGAACTACGGGCATCGAAGCCAGCTGAGTGCTTGGTCACATGTATATACACATTTTGCTTTCCTGTTGGTGAAATATAGATGTCAGTTTTGATCTTCTGCCAGTGACATAGTATATGTACATAAGACAGCGTCACGAGTTAACGGAGTTTGCTATGCTATGAAGAAGAGGCCTGCTGTTATCCATATAGTCGAGTGGGGGACACATGGCTGGAGACTGTGCTCACTTGATACTTGCTGTACATGAGTGGATCAATGTCAGCTGAGGAAGAGCGAACCACATTGCATTGAAGGCACAGGCTTCATTTGGTCTTGATCATCCAAAGATTTCAATGCATGTCGTGTTCTGCACATAACCCTCAACAAGTCATTCGTCCTAATTGATTTGCAAGCCTGTACCAAATTTCATGCACCAACGTAGACGAAACTATTGGGGAAAAGAGTGAAAAAGGCGAGCATCAAAATCAAAAGTTGAAACACAGACTACTGTTTGTGTGAAATGTTCTGTTGTCACTGATCAATGCGTGTGAACAACGCAGAAAAATAGTTTGATATAAAAGGCGAAATAAATGTGGATACATCTCACTCCTTTTCCACCTCGTGGGAGGGAAAGAGGGAGAGAGAGGAGGAGGGCAGGAGCAGACAGACACACAGAGAGACATATAGAAAGACTGTGGGAAATGTGGAGATAGGCGTCATCAGGGCGCGGAGAGTCACTTCAGCTGATGCTTTGATTATGTATTAGTTGAGAATGGGATTCCAGCCATTTACGAAGTTCATTTTCTTTAGATTTCCTTCTCTTTTCAGCTAAAGTGTTGAGCGTGTACATGAAAGGATTCACAGCTGAGTTTAAAGGTAAAACAAATACAGCCAGGGCCACGTTCACTTCTTCTGGAATGGCAGTTCCTGCCGATGCTAGCGTCCCACACAAACCAATGGGAAACCAGCACATGAAATCAGTCACTGCAATCGTGATGAGCCGCCTTGCTATTGTCATGTCCTGCGACACTTTGGTAGAATTAGTTTTCAGAGCATTGTCCTGTATTGACAAATAAATAAATGCCTGGCCAGCGCAGATGAATAAAAAGATGATAAAATTGAGGAAGACTAAAATACTGAGCGAATATATTTTTCCTTTGAAATTCCGTCTGGTTACGGGTAAAGGGATACATATTCCTGTCTGACTATAGAATTCCCAATGTGATGTCAAAGGGAGTAATGGTACCAGGGCAACAAACCAGCAAACCATCCAAGTACACAAACAAGACACTGCTGCTGATGTTCTGTCAAACCGTTTGGTGCTAAAAGGAAAGCGAAGGACAATAAAACGATCCAGAGTGATAAACCAGATGCTAAAGGCTGACACCTCACTGGATAAAAGAGACAAAAAACCAGCTGCCTTACAGGTCACGCTGCCTTTCCATGTGTCGTCGTAGTGCAAATATCGTCCACGGAACCGTTCATCAGCCACTCCAATGATGGCAATGTATACACCCATCAGGAAATCAGCAATGGTTAGGCTGATAACAAACACGCTGAATCCACTTGACGATGTCATGCTCTTCACAAACATACGAGCACAGCAACAGAAAACATTGCCAGTTAAGGACAGACAGGCGAACAGCCAAAGAAACCCACGATACGTCCGTGACTGCAGAAGATCTGTACATGAAGATATTTCATCTTTTGGGGCAATGCAAGCTGAACCATCTTCACCAAAAGAGTAAGGAAGCATTTCATTGCAACAAAGTTTATAGTTCTGTGTGGATATAAAGCGCAGATTAGAAACAGCTTTAAATATGTCAGGTGAAAACATTTTAACAGGACTCCCATCCATGTAGAGTTCAGTTAACTGTGGCGTGAACTGGAACCCAGATGAGCTGATTGTGTGAATGGCAGTGAATGTTAAATTCAGTTTCCGCATGCGGTGAAAGAGTGACAGGGCTTTAGAGTCAAACACTGTCAGCATGGTGTGAGACAGATCCAGCACTGTGAGCGCACTTTGCTGTTTGACAGGTGAGACACCAGCGTGGAGTGAGGTAAGGGGATTGTTGGACAGAGAGAGTGTTTGAAGACTGTGCAGCCCAAGAAGAGAAGTCAGGTTGACATACTGCAGTTTGTTACTGCTGAGATCAAGGAACCTCATATTTACCAAGTGTATCGGGGGAATTGAGCTTATAGAACAGTGTGCGAAAACCACAGCAATAAGAAGGGTATTGCTATTGACATCAGTCAGTGTCATACCCGAACCTGTAGCATTTAGGTGGCGGAGTTGAGGGAAGAGAGCTGCAGAGAAAGGTTGAGGACACAAAAATGAGTGACTTTGACACTGGCAGTTCACAGGGCAAGATATGTCACATAATAATTCATCATCGTTCATGGAGCAATGGGGCCAACCATCACACATGTGGTCACTGTGCACACATATTGTTGAAAGTCTACACCGAAAAAGTCCTGGGCATTTCATTTGATCACAACCCTCTTCATCCTCGTGGTTAATACAGTCGTACATCCCATTACACCGCGTGTAGACAGGCAGGCAGTTATTGACGTTACCAGGACAACGATAGTGGCTATCGGGACAGGACTCATTGGAGTTCATTGGAGTGGAAATAAAGTATCTGATGCCGTCAAATTTAACGAGAGCTGGAGGTTGACCGGATTGTCTCAGGTAGTCTGTTCGCCTAGATACTTCACAGTTCTGTTCATCTGACTCATCATGACAATGGAACACTCGATCACATACCTTGTCAAAGGACACACACTGACTGTTGGTACATCTAAATTCACTGATACAAGCAGCGTGCTTACAAAAGGCTTCGTCACTCTTATCCTTACAATCAGCTATGAAGTCACACACAAGGGTGTATGATATCATTCTGAACTTATTTCCACATATAAATATACGGCTTATGGAAAACTGACGAGCTGAGGAATCGTACCTGACTGTGTCTGACAGTTCACCACAAACCTTGTACTGGTTGGAGCCACAGAGAAAAGTAGAATGTGTCATGTGACCCTCAGGGCACTGTGTCATGTCTAGTCCTGTGGACAGAAGAGATGACGTGCTGGACAGAGGAATCACGTTTGATTGATCAACGTTTTTATCTGTCTTGTTGGCTGTGCATTCGCACAGCGTCCATCGGGTGAAATGAAATGCGGATCTGGATGCACATGACTCAGAGTCCAAACAAGCGATAGTTTGAATGAAACAGAATCGTGACGTGTCAGTTTGGAGATAAACATCATTACAGAAATGAAGTGAATTATGAATAACTGTTCTACCTTCATGAATCACGCAATGCATGTACATATTTGGCAGTGACTCGTCTCTTGTAAAAAACCCAGTCCAAAACCTTTGTATCCTAAAAGCAAACAATTTTTGTCTGAACTGGTGAATATTCAGCCATTCAGAACGACATTTTGGCGAACCCATCCTGCATCCAACTGATTTACAGTGGTCATCAGCTCTCTTGTTGTTATCTGTTTTTCCACTGACAAATCCACGCGCGGTGTCGACCATTTGATAACAACGGTCACATATTGCTATCAGTCCATGGCACTGAGGACTGCTGAAAGGACAGGAACCTGTTTCATCACGTCCATCGTCACACTCTATTTTTAGGTTGCACGTCACGTGATAATGGAGGCTGGCATAATGGTCTACAGAACAATTCCAAAGGCCGTTAGATGACTGGCAAGGTGCTTTTTCCACAGGAAAGAACGAAAAGAACAGTTTAAAGCAAGTTGTATTGACACAAGGATGCCTTGGAACTTGAAGAGTCAGTTTTGTGGCATTAATCAGCTGAGCAAAATCAGACTCTAGATCAAACAGCCTGTACCAGACCAAGGCTTTCTTTTCTATGAAACGTTTGTTGGAATGACTGTAATGCTTGAAATAGCGGTATAGTTTGACAGTATTCAGGCCTCCCTCAATTTCTGCAAAACTGACCACAACAGCGTTGTCTGCCGGCACACTTATGTTCCCGTATAAATAGTTTGGGTCAAGGATAGGATCACTCTCATTTTTCCCCACAGTCATGTATCCTGAGGTCAGGGATGTCATCACAAGAGCAACGTGTTCTGTTTGTAATTGTACAAAGCCATCTTATTTGATGTGTGCAATCATTAGATAACTAACAAACAAAAGAAGAAGAAGAATGAAGCCAACCACTTCACTGTGGCGGCTTTTGATAATCAAGAATGTACCAAGGACCAGACGCTAATGATTACTTACCTTTATCACCACCAGTGTTGTGTGAGAGGCGTTCTCCCTGCACTCAATTCTCCATACAAGAAGAAACAACTGAGAGAACCACACCTTCCATTAAAAGGACCAGAAGCAGATATCTCAGATCGTAAGTGGAGGCTGCTATTTAAAAGGTTGTGAAGATTCCAGGCCTGAATTCCATCAAGTACAAAGTCAAGGATTTAAAAAAAAGAAGAAAAAAAGGCTGATGTAGCAAAGTGGTTTAGCATGATGTTGCAATGTTGTTGTTGTCTCATTCGTCATTTATCACATGGATTCCCCCGTCTCCTCGACGAAGGCGGCAGTACGTCGCAGGTCCTCCAGTCCTCCGTAGAGCTTCCGGGCCGCTGGGATTGGGTCGGGCCAGGTTTTCTCTCGGAGTGCTTGGTGGAGCGGGCAGAACTGCAGCGGATGTTCTGTTGTCTGGCTGCCTGTTCTGCAGGGGCACTGCTCTGTGTCGCCGATACGGAGTTTCGTGTATAGGTGGTGTTTTAGGCGGTTGTGGCCTGTCTTGAGCCTGAAAAGCTTCTTCTCCGTGAACATAATGTTGGTACATGTTCAGATGTATGACTTCCAAGCTCCTCCTGGGTCAGAAAAGAAGCATCACAGTATTCAAAGCTGCAGATATGAAGCGGGCTATGGTGGCTGTGTTCCTCTTCCATGTGACTTGCTAAGTCAGGAACTGTGGTCTTCTTGACGTGACAGAGGCAGCACTGGTAGCCATTCAAGCAGTATTTGTAATGCAACCATATTGTGCCTCCATTCTTGAACTGTGTGAAGCACATGTGGCAAACAAGCACAATTTTTTGCTTTCTCATGAACCTGCACAGCCTGCTTCGAGGGAAAGTACACACTGCAGGTCTTGCAAGAAGTGCTGGTTTTATGACGCTTCACATGGTTCAGGAACACCGCTTGCTGAAGAATGGAGTGCTGCACACATCACAGTGGTACAAAGGCTACCCTGTGTGCTCCAAAGCCTCATGTTCCATGAACTCTTGCTTGTAGGCTGCTCGGAAGTCACATGTTTGACAATTAAGTTCTCCACTGTATTGCTCTTTCAAATGACCAGTTATCTCATTCATGGATAAACTCTGGAAAGACCCACAGATGACAGACAGGTATAAGACGTGACCTTCAGCCCCCTTCTCGGAATCTGCTAACACTCTGGCTTTCTTCAAGACCAGTTCTTTTACATCACGTGAATGTACCTTCAAGAACTGTTCATCAGTAAGAGAATCGTCACTTCCCTCCATGACCTGATCAAGATTGTCATCACCATGTGTTCCATGTTTCTCCTCTATGCTATCACCTTTATCAACATAAACATCAAAACCTGAACGCTGGTAGCCTTTGATAATATATGGAACAGTCAATTTGGATTCTACCACTGGGTTTGGATCTGTTTTCCTTTCAATTGGAAAATACAAGCGCATCCACAGACTCGTCGTAAACACCACACAGCCTTTGAGCCAACAGTCTGTCATACATATAAACTTCAATATGTTCAGCTCAATACAAATATGAAAGTGATAAAACACAAGAACTTGTTTTTGTATCAAGCTATTCAAGAAATGTGTTGCACAATAGCATGCACATTAAGAACCACTGTGTTAGAATAAGAAACACAACTATTAATTTATCATTGTATATTTTTCAACTGCAGGTTCAACACTAAATACAGGGCTTTCTATGATGCAATAACAGATACCTGTTTTAACTAATACGTACATCAAGAAACATGATTCCACATTAAGAAACCTTGCTCCGAACTGATTATTAAATCTAGTTCAATTGCGGACACAATATTTAAAACATATGAACAAATATGTTGATATCCATGTTTTAGATGCAACACCAGCATGCCCGTAGCTCACTGTAAAATGACCACACACTTGTGATTTTTGTGGACCATGTACTACAGCGAAGCATGTGGGCTGCATTTGGCCTCGCCTGCTTCAGACTGTTGATGGCACCAGCTGCAAAGTCCCTGTAAGGTCAGGGTCTTATTGCTTGTGTGCGTTTATCTTGTTGTTCAGTTAAAGGGAAAACTCTTCCCCCATATATCCTTTCACGTACCCCTCTGCGAATTATTTTTAAAAAAATGTCCGGGCGTAATTTTGACAGGGGGTTAAGTTCACTCGGAATGCAGTTATGCAATAGATGCTTGAATGTGCAGACTAAGTAGCATGGCAAACAGTTTAGTCACAAGTGAGTGCATAGCTGCTTATCAACGCGGCAGTGCCAACAAGCAGAATGAATGTCAGTGCGGTGTGGATCAGAAACAAGACACCAGCCTGCATGGCAACAGGACACCTTCGTCACTATCGACTGAAACAGCAGACTGAAATCACGGGGGACAGTGCTGACCGTGTTTCAATAAAACCACACACTTATCTTAAGCACCAACATTGGCAAAAACCAACAACAACAACAACAAAAAACACACACAAAAAAAAACAACCAAACAAACAACCCCCCCCCCCCAAACAACAACAACAAAAACAAAACAAAAACAAAGCACAAACAAACAAACAAAAAAACAACAACAAAGAACAAAACAAAACAAAAAAAAACCCAACAACAACAACAACAACAACAACAACAAAACAAAACCAAAAAGAAAACAAAAAAAACCTGTCCCCGTAATTCTATTCTTGAAACAGAAAGAGAAACACCCGTATGTGCTGGGGAGGACCCAGAGAAGCACCCGCCCTTGGAACAATCCTGCACCACCCTTGGAGGCCTTCGCTGTGTTCACGATGGGTGCAGGCACTTATATGGCGTAGTCTCCCCATACAGCGGGCTCTAAGCTTCTCACATGAAACACCACACATACGATGATGGAGTCTCCTGTCGGACCAACGGATGAGTAGGCAAGCAGGCTTATCTGTCGGTGTGTGTCCTCACATGGGAGAAGAGGCCGATTCTGGATGCGCAGCAATTCCCACAGGCGTTGCAAGGGAAAACGTCTCCAGAAGTTGAGCCCTGCTTACTTCGCTGACGCTTCTCCATAATGGCCAGCGTTCTTTTGTTTTCAAACGTCTTTATGCCACTAGAGCACAGCATCCTCCAGCGAGAGCGGTCAAGGGCATCAGTTTTCCAGGAAGCGATGTCTATGTCACAGGCTTTGACGTTTGTCTTCAACGTGTCCTTGAAACGCTTGCAGGGTCTTCCAAGTTCGCGGTGGCCTTCCTTCAGCTGGACATATAAGACCATCTTCGGGATCCTGCTGTCTGTCATGCGGACAACGTGTCCTGTCCAGCGTAGCTGGCACTGAATCAGCAGGCTTTCGATGCTGGGCAGGCCGCTTCTCTCTAGGACCTGGAGGTTGGAGACACTGTCTTGCCACTTCATGCCGAGGATCTTTCGTAGGCATCTCTGGTGAAACTGCTCAAGTTGTTGAATGGCGATACGTCGTCCATGTTTCACAGCAGTACAACAAGGTGGTCAGCACAACAGCTCTGTAGGTTTTGATTTTGATGCTGAGCCTGATGCCTTTGTTGTTCCACAGCCTGTTGTTGAGTCTGTCAAAGGCGGAGCTGGCCTTGTCGATGCGCAGCATTACTTCTGCACCAAGGGCTCCGTTGCTGCATAGGGTACTGCCCAGGTAGCACAACTTGTCGACTGACTTGATCTCTGTGTCATCGATCTTGATTGCAGGTGGGGGGAGGCACTGGCGTTCTGTGAGCTAGCTGGTTGGTACATGGACTCGGTCTTGCTGAGGTTGATGGTGAGCCCAAAGCGCATGCAGGAGGTTGAGAACCTGTCCATAATGAACTGCATGTCCTCATGGGTGTGTGCAGCAAGCGCGCAGTAATCAGCGAAGAGAAACTCTCTCAACAGTGCCTCAAACACCCTGGACCTGGCGTGGAGTCGCCGCAAGTTGAAAAGTTTGCCATCTGTTCGAAACTGAATGTGGATGCCCCGCGCATGATCTCCACATAGAAAGAGGCAGATACACAGGTACGGAAAAACATGCAAGAGTAAGCAAAACCTGTGTTGTATTAGAAGACCAGTAAGTCTTTTGGACAATGTATAAGATATGAACATTTACGAGAAGTTAACAGTTATAAAGTCTGAATTTACAAATTTTGATGATAGTGATACAGTCAGTCAGTGGTGTAATTACAATCCTGTACAACCACGACTAGCAAAATTCATGAATGTTTCAAAGAACACGTCATATTTTAATTTGAAGATCTTACATTTAGTTTTGTTCGTTTTTTTTTTTTTTATAACCCTGTATTGTTGTGTCTATAAATCTTTCATCTTCGGTTTTCATGACAAATAAATATGATTCTGAATCACACACACACACACACACACACACACACACACACACACATTCTAAGTTTGCTTTTAGTGTAAAGACGAAAATCCGAAAACGAGAGAGAGAGAGAGAGAGAGAGAGAGAGAACACTGAACACTGAAATGTTTAATGTCATTAGCTGTAAAGCTCTAGTGACATTGTAGGTGCAAATCAGAACAAAAATGGTGCAAAACAAATAAAATGGAACAGAAAGGAAAAACATAACCAAAGTAAACTAAACTACTAAGGGATAAGCGGCACTTTGGTATTTTGTCGTTTGCTTAAAATGTCCATGTGGCAGGCGGGTACTGTGCCTTTTTGCCCCCCTCCCCCTCCCCAGTCGTTCGTCTCCAAGGCTTGAACAGTACACAGGAAACAAAGTACATATTATAATCCGAATAAAATTTATCTAAGCATGTGACATCGACACACACCATATCAATACGAACGCATAACAAAGTACATTATAAAACATATAACACATCAGAAAAATGCATTGTCGATATTGACCATCCAAATGTAACCATTCCTTTTGTCTATGCCTTTCCCCCCTCATAGAACCCATTCTAAGTTTATAATTAATTAATAAGTATTTGGACCGATAGTAAACGTTTTACGTATATTTACTGCCTCGGATACATATTTTGCTAGTGAGAGTGTCATATCTTCATTTTCTTTCATCAGTATGCCGAACAAATCTTTTTCTCAGCACTGGAGCTGTTTTGAAAAGGGTACAGTTTTTTCGCAATTCTTCGTATCTTTTGCAGTCAAATATGAAATGTTTTTCATCTTCTGGGCTTTCGCCACACATTGGGTGAGGGGATGTTGCTACGTCTGAATCGAATCATCTTCTGTTGGCATTCAGTCCAAGTGCTCTCAATCTGAGTCTCGCAAAACAGATTCTGTGCTACTTGTTTTTTCCGATCTTGATATATTTCTCCGTTTGAAAAATTGATTTAATAAATGACTAGAACCATTTATACCTATCATTGCTCTCTATTTCTTCGCGCCAGTTTTGTTTGTAACATGCAATAAGTCTATCTTTAAATTCAGATACAAAGCCGCTTTCGTGCCCTACTCCTTGGCACATCTAGACCAGACCGAATCCATGTTCCGTTAGTGTTATCTTGATGTGGAATACCCAGTTCTGTTTGCCCTTCTCCTCTTGCAGCAGCAGCATCTCGTATGCTTGCCTACATAATCGTTATGTTGGCAGTCTAGTAAGTTTGAGCCGATATTTTATGCATTTTACAATTGATTTAATATGCAATGAGTACCTGCCAGTTTCGCCATACATTATAGTGTTTGATAAATGTAATGGGACGCCAAGAAAGCGCTTCACTGCGAAAGTATGTACTCTTTCCATTTGATTATTTGTCATGAGTCCCCATATTTCCGCTCCATAGTTCAAGGCTGGTTCAATTTGTGTGTCGAAAAGTTTCCAGAAAAGCTGTGCATCAGTCGACCGTAGTCTCCCGAGTGATTTTATAATTTGGATGACACCCGTTTTCCCTTTTCTATTTGCTTCATCCCACGCAGACGTCAAACTCAATTTAGTTGTGAATAACTATCCTAAATATTTATATGCATTGGTTACTTTTATTTCTCTATTACCATAGCACCATTTTTCATGAGTCGAAAGATGATCTCCTTTGCGGAAGACTATAATATTGGTCTTATCAAGATTTACTGTTAATTGTAGTCTGTTTCTTGCTTAAGGGCATTTAATTGATTTTGTAATCCAGTGGGTGTGTCAGACAAGAGAACAACATCGTCAGCAAACAGCATTAAGAACAATTCTGTTGCCCCAGGTATCATTCGTAATCCATGTCTACCCCTCTTTGATAACTCTACTGCCAATTCATTGATGAAAAAGGAAAACAGCTGTAGGCTTAGCATACAGCCTTGTTTAACCCCTCGTGGACATTGAAAAAGTCGGAACAAACACCTTCGTCACGAACACATACAAGTACAGAATCGTAGATGGTTTTAACGGCCATGTAAAACTTTCCATGTACCCCGCTTTTTCTTAGTGTACTCCACAGAATGTTTCTGTTCACAGAATCAAATGCTTTTTTGAAGTCTGCGAATGCTACGTATAATTTAGTCTTGCGTAAAAGAAGATTTTGGACTAGAGCGTATAAAGTGAATATATAGTCAAAAGTGCTATAACCTGTTCTAAAGCCCGCCTGTTCCTCTATATTTTTTTCCTCTATTTCTGCCCATTTTCTTAGTCTGCAATTTAAAATGTGTGTATACTTTACTAATTGCACTCGTCAAGGCTACTCCCCTGTAATTGTTCGGGTTGTTTGTGTCTCCCTTTTTATGTTTTGGCACAATAATGGATTTTGCCCAGTCCAGCGGAAATGTTCCACTTTCAGATAATTTGTTGAATACGGTAAACAGGAATTGCATAACATTATTGTTTGCATTTTTTAGCATTTTGCTGATAACATAATCTGGGCCGGCACTTTTGCCCGATTTCAGGTTTTTTATTCTTGTAATGATTTCCTGTTCTGAAATTGGGTCATTGAATAAAGGTTCTTCCTCCATATTTACCATTTCTTCCGTCATTACTTCTTCCTGGTCAGAACTATTATCAGCTGTATTAAAGACGTTAGAAAAGTGGTGATGCCACTGTTCGGAGCTAATGTCAATATAAACCACTGCTTTCCGGTTAACTGATTTTATTGTTGACCAGAACAGCTTAGGGTCATGGACGCAATTTCTTAATTTTTCTAATCTTTCTTCTTCGCACGCTCGTTTCTTTGTTCTTTGTAGCTTAACACAATCCTTCCTCTCCTTAACATAGTCTTCTTTCCGGTTTCTGTCTTACATCTTTGGAATCTCTTAAGAAGTCTTCTGACCCGTTTCTTCTGCTGTCTGCATTCCATATCAAACCAGTCATTAAATTGTTTCTTAGTTTTCCCAACCTTTCTAACCATACAAGCAGCTGCTCCACACAGAGCGTTTGCAAATGATTTAACCCCGCTATCAAATGTAACATATCGTGTGCTTCACTCAGACTATTTGAATTAATTGCCGTCTATCTCCTCTTTATATATCTGCAACTTTTCCTCATTCCAGATACTCCTGTTTTCATCAGAGCAACCATTCTTTGGTTCTTGACTCTTTTCATTGCCGTGACTATTCTTTCAATTTAGTACTACTGGCAGGTGCCATGAATATAAACAATTATCAATGCGTAGGACACACCCTGCTCGTAAATCTTCAGATAGAAGAAAACAATCAATAACGCTGCTGCCGTGTGGTGAAACAACAGTAAATTCGCCTTCGTTGTCACTGCTGCACGATCCATTCACAATATACAAGTCAAGCATAAGGGCAAGCTCGAGCAGGGATCTACTAAACTTGTTCATGACCGAATCTTTGGAGTTACGTGTAGCTCTTTCTTCTTCCATCTCTTCAAAATAAAATAAAAACCTGGCACCAAGTTCGCTAAATTATCATCTTTTGGCTGTTCACATTCTATCCTTGCATTTCGGTCACCACACAATATAATGTAAACATTATCTGTGTGTACTTGTTGTGTCAAGCTTTCTTATAGGTTTTGGATGCCGTCTTGTAGCTCAGTGTGCTCATATAGTGGTGATATTTCTGGAGCAATATAACTAGTAATTAGCACAATATTTTTAACAACACTAAACACACTTTATCTATTTCGATAGCTACTGTATTCTTGCAGCCTACATTAACATCTTTTACACGTTGTTCAATACATTTCCTAACCATCAATAAAACTCCTCCAGAATTTCTCCCGTGATGGGATAACTTAGTTGCAGGTGCAACAAATTTTATATGTTCTGTGAAAATGCCGCTGAAATCAAATTTAGAGTCAGTAAATGTTTCTGTTAAACAGATAAAATCAAACGAGCTAATATATTTCACAAAGGATACATCATGTAACTTACTAAGCAGATTTTCTACATTATAATTAAGAAATGTCCATTCATTTGGGTGGTCAGTAGAGAGAGAGAGAGAGAGACAGACAGACAGACAGAGAGTTCACACCCACAAGCACACAGACTATACGAAAACCTCAGGGGAAAGAAATGTGAGACGGGCAAACAGACGACTATGCCTCCTCACAGCCACGGACCCTGTTGAACAGATAAAATTAAAGGACACTCCCTCCATGTCCGGCAACGTAACCACCAAGCCGCCGTGCTACCTGGGGCTGACTGTATTTCTTGCACTGAGTACGCTATTTCAGTGTGGAGTGGAGTGATGGCCAAGAGGTAACGCGTCCGCCTAGGAGGCGAGAGAATCTGAAGGCGCTGGTTCGAATCACGGCTCAGCCGCCGATATTTTCTCCCCCTCCACTAGACATTGAGTGGTGGTCTGGACGCTAGACGTGGAACAAGCTCCCTGATAACCTCCGTCATTCTGATTCCCACGCATCTTTTAAATCTCGTCTCAAAACTCACCTTTTCCCTCAGCAATAAGTTCAATTGTGGCAGGTCCACTTCTATTCCTTTTCGTTAGGTGTGCTTGACTATGTGTGTATACATATGTATGTGTACATAACTACATGCATGTATATGAATGTGTATTGTGTGTGCGTATGTTTATGTAAGTTTGTGCCTGCCTATGTGTGCGTATGTGTTAGGGTAGCTGTTAGATACACATGTATGTTAAAATTTATGTATGCAGTGTGTGTGTGTGTGTGTGTGTGTGTGTGCGTGTGTGTGTGTGTGTGGTCACATCTTGGTGTGTGTATGTAACATAGATATAATGTTTTATGTTAACAAAAGCGTTTTTGTAAAGCACCTAGATGTAACGGATTATTTTTTCTTAAATCCGTAGGC